>NC_057797.1:724532729-724735652 GCF_018294505.1 Triticum aestivum
TAGGGTTTCGTGGTAGTGTAGGGATATGGGCGCGGCTGGTGGGCCGGCCGGCAGCCAAGTGGCCAGCTGGGCTGTGGCCCAGTGGAGGAGGGCCTTTTCTGGTTTCATTTCTTTTTTGTCCTATTTTTCTTTATTATTCTTTTACTATTTTTATTTTATCTCCCAAATTGTTTTAGTTTTCGTAAAATATTCAATTAGCACCTAAAATAGTAACATTAATTATACCACTGCCACAATAACTTTGGCACCCACCTAAAATAGTTTAGTATTTTATAAAATATAATAGGGGTATAATTAATTGTTTTTGCTACTGTTTTAATTACTTTAGGGTATTAAAGATTAAGATTAAAAAGATGTTGTTTCTCCACCAATATTATCCATGATTTATTTGTCACATTAAGAATATTTTAGTTTTGACCTTTAAAAACTTTAAGTGTTTGACTTAATTTTGCATTTGAATTTTGAATCGGTTTTGAACTAACACGAGATTAGCAACAGTAACCGAGGAGACGTGGTATCATTAGCAGAGAGTTACTGTAGCTTAATTATCTTGATGTCACATGCACGATGGCTAGACATACATGGTATTCTAGTTCCGTGAAAACAACACACTCAGCGAGTGGTTCGCTCGACGTCCACGGCGGCGAGGTCAGGGCGTGTAGGTCACGCTGGCATGGCAGGTGGGCTCAACCGCTCAACTACCTGTACAACTACACCGACCCTCGATACATGCACAATAATCTAAGAGCAGCAACATCCTCCTAGACGCATACTACCATGCCAAGCTCTCTCTAACTTCGGCCTTGCACTTGTGATTACCGCCGACACCGAGGACAATGCCCTGTTGATGAACCGACATGTAGTCGGCAGTTGCACATGCAAGGAAGCGATGGCGTAGGTGTAGTTGTTCAAGTTCAGTATTGTCAGGCATAAGTGTAGTTTTTAAAGTGCAATTTTGTCAGTTAGGCCAAGGTGGCAAGCTGCGACTTGGTGTTAGTTTGTTACCGTTGCCCGTCGCTTTAATCGGATCGTGCGATGGCATGAACTAAAACAATCATGTCTCAACCGTGGCCTAATTTTTTGTTTTCAGATAGATCTCTACTCGACAGAGTTGGTTGATCTCGCAAGCTTGCCTGATGGTGTTCGTGGCCAGTGGTATTGCAGTCGAATAAGAGATGCCGTCAAGACGCAGCAGCCGATTGGCAGCAGGTAGTAGCAGCATCACGTCATCCAACTTCTACATGTTGCACACCTACACCATGAACGAAGACACATGCATACGGGGCATGCAGGGCAGGCACACTGATCACGCTCCCCTGTTGTCGCTCGATCCCTCGGTCCTAACCGAGCTTTCGCCTCGCCTGTGCATGGAAAAGGGACCGTGTCCACTCTAACTGCTAAGGATCATGAGCGGGCCGAGACATGTGCGGCTCTACAAACTGTTCGCCAATGGCGACCCTCAGGTTGACAGTCTTGATGATGTGTCCTCCATCGGTGTTGTGGCATGCTAGGCGCAGTAGAAGGAGCTGCTCCGCACCCCCCTTGTAAAATTCCCCTGGCCAGTAGCCTCAAGTCACACGTATGGTATTGGTGGCTTTCTTTTATTGCTATAAGATGAGTTTGAATTGTAATTGACATTTGACGTCTATCATTTTTTTATGTGCATAGGACTTACAACTGCTATTGGCAAATCGTGCGCATATGGCCATCGGTAGAACATACGACAACGATATATCTTTGTACATATCTAAAAATTATGTGTAGATCTATTTTAAATCCAAGCCGTCAATTTTTATGATTAACACACAATCAACGGATATAAACGGATGACATATGGAGAACTATGAAAGCTTTCGTCTTTTAATATTAGGTATAGAAGTGAAGCACGAGAGTAAATGACAAACTACTCCAAAAAGATATAAGTGAAGATCAATGAGTAGTTAAATAATTAAGTAGCTATGTGAAGACTCTCTAATAAATTGTTTTTGATTTTAACTATTTTATTCAAACAGTAAGCAAAACAAAATAAAAATGACATTCCAAGTATAGCACAACCAACGTGAAGAAGCAAAAACTTAGGCTCAACCAAAACTGACCGATCATTGTTGAAGAAGAAAGGTGGGATGCCAACCGGAGCATACCCAAGCTTAGATGCTCGAGACTTCTTGAAATATTAATTAGGGATGCCTTGGGCATCCCCAAGCTTGAGCTCTTGTGTCTACTTAATTCCTCTCATATCATGGTTTCGCTAATTCTTAAAACTTCATCCACACAAAACTCAACAAGAACTCGTGAGATAAGTTAGTATAAATCAATGCAAAACCATATCATTCTCTACTGTAGAAAATCACTGAAATTATAATTTGACATTGCATACTAAATGACTCTGCATATTTAATACTCCTATCCTCAAATAGAATCACTAAACAAGCAAACAAATGCAAACAATGCAAAGATAACAGCAATCTGTCTAAACAGGACGGTCTGTAAAGAATGCAAGAACATCCATACTTATTTAACTCAAATAATTCTGAAAAATTACCACACTATAGACAATTTATTGTTACTCATTGTGTAAAAATTTCAAGACTTTATCATGTTCTGACTATTCACCAATATTCAAAACATAACAACAAACTTTTTGTTTTCAAACAACAACATATAGACTTGAAAAATAAGCATGGTAAAGGCTATACTTGACACTTTTATTGAACTAAAAGATGCAAAACATTACTCTAAATAGCAGCAAGAAAATACAAAATAAAATAAAATGATGCTCGAAGCAAAACTCATATCATGTGACGAATAAAATATAGCTCCAAGTGAGGTTACTGATAATGTTGAAGATGAAAGAGGTGATGCCATCCGGGGCATCCCCAAGCTTAGTTGCTTGGGTATTCCTTGAATATTACCTTGGGGTGCCTTGGGAATCCCAAAGCTTATGGTTCTTGCCACTCCGTATTCTCCTCATATCGATATGTCACCCAAAACTTGAAAACTTCAATCACACAAAACTTAACGGAACTTTGTGAGATAGGTTAGTATGACAATGTCAAATCATTAACTTTGGTACTGCCAAGACAAGATTCATAATTGTTTCCACATAATTCCTACTGCACCCTATCATTTCCACCATTTATATTACTTAATATAAGCTATGGAAATACTAAAACAAGCAAACTATGCGCTAAAACAGAATCTGTCAAAACAGAACAATCTGGAATGATCTGAACAACAACCATACTTCTACTACTCCAATTTTTTTTGAAAAATTAGGAAAACCTGGGAAATTTGTATAACAATATTTTTAAAAAATAATAAGGATTTTATCACGCTTTTGTAAAAAATGAAAATTATTTTACTGGGAGCAAAAGTTTATGTTCTTCCGTAAGTTCGAATCAACTATCACCATAGACCATCCCAAAGGTCTTACTTGGCACTTTATTGAAACAAAATATATAAAACATGATTAATACAATAGCCTAATTATGTTAACACAAAAACAATAGGGGTAAATATTGGGTTGTCTCCCAACAAGCACTTTTCTTTAATTCCTTTTAGCTAGGCATGATGATTTCAATGATGCTCACATAAAAGATAAGAATTGAAACATAATGGGAGCATCATGAAGCATATGACTAGCACATTTTAAGTCTAACCCACTTCCTATGCATAAGGATTTTGTGAGCAAACAATTCATGGGAACAAGAATCAACTAGCATAGGATGGCAAAACAAGCATAACTTCAAGATTTTCAACGCATAGGGAGGAAACTTGATATTATTGAAATATGTTGAAGCATATGTTCCTCTCTCATAATAATTTTCAGTAGCATCATGAATGAATTCAACAATATAACCATCACGTAAAGCATTATTTTCATGATCTACAAGCATAGAAATTTTACTACTCTTCACATAAGCAAAATTCTTCTCATCCATAGTAGTGGGAGGAGCAAATTCAACAAAATAGCTATCATGAGATACTTGATTAAAATAGCGATGACAAGTTTCATGGTTATCATTACTCTTTATAGCATACATGTCATTACAATAATCATCATAAATAGGAGGCATGTTTGCATCATAGTAAATTTTCTCATCAAAACTTCGGGAATTACAAATATCATCTCCATCAGACATAGCATCCCCAAGCTTATGGATTTGCATATCATTAGCATCATGCATATTCAAAGAATTCATAATGACAACATTACAATCATGCTCATCATTCATAAATTTAGTGCCAAAAATTTTATTGACTTCTTCTTCTAACACTTGAGCGCAATTTTCCTTTCCATTATTTTCGTGAAAGACATTAAAAAGATGAAGCATATGAGGCAATCTCAATTCCCTTTTTTGTAGTTTCCTTTTATATACTAAACTAGTGATAAAACAAGAAACTAAAGATATACCTTCAAGCACTCACCTCCCCGGCAATGGCGCCAGAAAAGAGCTTGATGTCTACTACGCAACCTTCTTCTTGTAGACTCGCGTTGGGCCTCCAAGCGCAGAGTTTTGTAGGACAGTAGCAAATTTCCCTCAAGTGGATGACCTAAGGTTTATCAATCCGTGGGAGGCGTAGGATGAAGATGGTCTCTCTCAAACAACCCCACAACCAAATAACAAAGAGCCTATTGTGTCCCAAACACACCCAATACAATGGTAAATTGTATACATTGGTACACGTCGGTCCTATGCAAATGGTTTTTAACCCCTTTCCGCGACGGCATTTGGAACCGTCGCCCAGTGAGTGTGGGCGATAGGGGGGTCCTGTTGGGGAACGTTGCAGAAAACAAAAATTTTCCTACTCGTTTCACCAAGATCATCTAGGAGTTCATCTAGCAACGAGTGATTAGATGCATCTACATACCTTTGTAGATCGCGAGCGGAAGCGTTCAAAAGAACGGTGATGATGTAGTCGTACTCGACGTGATCCAAATCACCGATGACCAGCGCCGAACGGACGGCACCTCCGCGTTCAACACACGTACGGAACAGCCACGTCTCCTCCTTCTTGATCCAGCAAGGGAGGGAGGAGAGGTTGAGGGAGATGGCACCAGCAGCAGCACGACGGCGTGGTGTTGATGTAGCTGCAGTACTCCGGCAGAGCTTCGCTAAGCACTATGGAGGTGGAGGAGGTGTTGGGGAGGGAGAAGGAGGCAACCAAAGGCCAAGGCGTTCAGGTATAAAGTCCCTCCTCTCCCCCACTATATATAGGGGTGCCAAGGGGGGGTGGCCGGCCCTAGGAGATCCAATCTCCTAGGGGGTGCGGCGGCCTAGGGGGGTTTCCCTCCCCCCAAGGCACCTAGGAGGTGCCTTACCCTCCTAGGACTCTTTCCCCCTTAAACCCTAGGCGCATGGGCCTATGTGGGGCTGGTGCCCTTGGCCCATTAGGCCAAGGCGCACCCCCTACAGCCCATGTGGCCCCCCGGGACAGGTGGACCCACCCGGTGGACCCCCGGGACCCTTCCGGTGGTCCCGGTACAATACCGATAACCCCGAAACTTGTCCCGATGCCCGAAACAGGACTTCCCATATATAAATCTTTACCTCCGGACCATTCCGGAACTCCTCGTGACGTCCGGGATCTCATCCGGGACTCCGAACAACATTCGGGTTACTGCATATACATATCCCTACAACCCTAGCGTAACTGAACCTTAAGTGTGTAGACCCTACGGGTTCGAGAGACAAGCAGACATGACCGAGGCGACTCTCCGGTCAATAACCAACAGCGGGATCTGGATACCCATGTTGGCTCCCACATGCTCCACGATGATCTCATCGGATGAACCACGATGTCGAGGATTCTATCAACCCCGTACGCTATTCCCTTTGTCTATTGATATGTTACTTGCCCGAGATTCGATCGTCGGTATCCCAATACCTCGTTCAATCTCGTTACCGGCAAGTCACTTTACTCGTACCGTAATGCATGATCCCGTGACCAGACACTTGGTCACTCTGAGCTCATTATGATGATGCATTACCGAGTGGGCCCAGTGATACCTCTCCGCCATACGGAGTGACAAATCCCAGTCTTGATCCATGTCACCCAACAGACACTTTCGGAGATACCTGTAGTCTACCTTTATAGTCACCCAGTTACGTTGTGACGTTTGGCATACCCAAAGCACTCCTACGGTATTCGGGAGTTACACGATCTCATGGTCTAAGGAAAAGATACTTGACATTGGAAAACTCTAGCAAATGAACTATACGATCTTGTGCTATGTTTAGGATTGGGTCTTGTCCATCACATCATTCTCCCAATGATGTGATCTCGTTATCAATGACATCCAGCGTCCATAGTCAGGAAACCATGACTATCTGTTGATCAACGAGCTAGTCAACTAGAGGCTCACTAGGGACATGTCGGTGTCTGTTATTCACACATGTATTACGATTTCCGGATAACACAATTATAGCATGAATAAAGACAATTATCATGAACAAGGAAATATAATAATAATGCTTTTATTATTGCCTCTAGGGCATATTCCCAACAGTCTCCCACTTGCACTAGAGTCAATAATCTAGTTACATTGTGATGAATCGAACACCCATGGAATTCTGGTGTTGATCATGTTTTGCTCTAGGGAGAGGTTTAGTCAACGGATCTGCTACATTCAGGTCTGTATGTACTTTACAAATCTCTATGTCTCCATCTTGAACATTTTCACGAATGGAGTTGAAGCGACGCTTGATGTGCCTTGTCTTCTTGTGAAACCTGGGCTCCTTGGCAAGTGCAATAGCTCCAGTGTTGTCATAGAAGAGCTTGATCGGCCCCGACGCATTGGGTATGACTCCTAGGTCGGTGATGAACTCCTTCACCCATATTGCTTCATGTGCTGCCTCCGAGGCTGCCATGTACTCCGCTTCACATGTAGATCCCGCCACGACGCTTTGCTTGCAACTGCACCAGCTTACTGCCCCACCATTCAAAATATACACGTATCCGGTTTGTGACTTAGAGTCATCCAGATCTGTGTCGAAGCTAGCGTCGACGTAACCCTTTACGACGAGCTCTTCGTCACCTCCATAAACGAGAAACATTTCCTTAGTCCTTTTCAGGTACTTCAGGATATTCTTGACCGCTGACCAGTGTTCCTTGCCGGGATTACTTTGGTACCTTCCTACCAAACTTACGGCAAGGTTTACATCAGGTCTGGTACACAGCATGGCATACATAATAGAACCTATGGCTGAGGCATAGGGGATGACGCTCATCTCTTCTATATCTTCTGCCGTGGTCGGACATTGAGCTGAGCTCAATTTCATACCTTGCAACACAGGCAAGAACCCCTTCTTAGATTGATCCATATTGAACTTCTTCAATATCTTATCAAGGTATGTGCTTTGTGAAAGACCTATGAGGCGTCTTGATCTATCTCTATAGATTTTGATGCCTAATATACAAGCAGCTTCTCCAAGGTCCTTCATTGAAATTTTTTTATTCAAGTAGGCCTTGATGCTGTCCAAGAGTTCTATATCATTTCCCATCAAAAGTATTTCATCTACATATAATATGAGAAATGCTACAGAGCTCCCACTCACTTTCTTGTAAACGCAGGCTTCTCCATAAGTCTGTGTAAACCCAAACGCTTTGATCATCTCATCAAAGCGAATGTTCCAACTTCGAGATGCTTGCACCAGCCCATAAATCGAGCGTTGGAGCTTGCACACTTTGTCAGCATTCTTAGGATCGACAAAACCTTCCGGCTGCATCATATACAATTCTTCCTTAAGGAAACCATTAAGGAATGCCGTTTTGACGTCCATTTGCCATATTTCGTAATCATAGAATGCGGCAATTGCTAACATGATTCGGACGGACTTCAGCTTCGCTACCGGTGAGAAAGTCTCATCGTAGTCAATCCCTTGAACTTGTCGATAACCCTTAGCGACAAGCCGAGCTTTATAGATGGTCACATTACCATCCGCGTCTGTCTTCCTCTTAAAGATCCATTTATTTTCTATGGCTCGCCGCTCAACGGGCAAGTCAGTCAAAGTCCATACTTTGTTTTCATACATGGATCCTATCTCGGATTTCATGGCTTCCAGCCATTTGTCGGAATCCGGTCCCGCCATCGCTTCTTCATAGTTCGAAGGTTCACCGTTGTCTAACAACATGATTTCCAAGACAGGGTTGCCGTACCACTCTGGTGCGGAACGTGTCCTTGTGGACCTTCGGATTTCAGTAGGGGCTTGATCAGAAGTATCTTGATCATTTTCATTAACTTCCTCTCTAGTCGGTGCAGGCACCTCAGGAACATTTTCTTGAGTTGCGCCATTTTCCGGTTCAAGAGGCAATACTTCATCAAGCTCTACTTTCCTCCCACTTACTTCTTTCGAGAGAAACTCTTTCTCTAGAAAGGACCCATTCTTGGCAACAAAGATCTTGCCTTCGGATCTGAGGTAGAAGGTGTACCCAATAGTTTCTTTTGGGTACCCTATGAAGACGCATTTTTCCGATTTGGGTTCGAGCTTTTCAGGTTGAAGTTTCTTGACATAAGCATCGCATCCCCAAACTTTTAGAAACGACAGCTTAGGTTTCTTCCCAAACCATAATTCATACGGTGTCGTCTCAACGGATTTCGACGGAGCCCTATTTAAAGTGAATGCGGCAGTCTCTAAAGCATAGCCCCAAAAAGAAAGCGGTAAATCGGTAAGAGACATCATAGATCGCACCATATCTAACAGAGTGCGATTACGACGTTCGGACACACCATTACGCTGAGGTGTTCCAGGCGGCGTGAGTTGTGAAACTATTCCACATTTTCTTAAGTGTTCCCCAAACTCGTGACTCAAGTATTCTCCTCCACGATCTGATCGTAGAAACTTGATTTTCCTGTCACGTTGATTTTCAACCTCACTCTGAAATTCCTTGAACTTTTCAAAGGTTTCAGACTTGTGTTTCATTAAGTAGATATACCCATACCTACTTAAATCATCAGTGAGGGTGAGAACATAACGATAGCCACCGCGAGCCTCAACACTCATCGGACCGCACACATCAGTATGTATGATTTCCAATAAGTCAGTTGCTCGCTCCATTGTTCCTGAGAACGGAGTCTTGGTCATTTTACCCATAAGGCATGGTTCGCACGTGTCAAATGATTCATAATCAAGAGACTCTAAAAGTCCATCAGCATGGAGCTTCTTCATGCGTTTAACACCTATGTGACCAAGGCGGCAGTGCCACAAGTATGTGGGACTATCATTATCAACCTTACTTCTTTTGGTACTCACATTATGAATATGTGTAGCATCACGTTCGAGATTCATAAGGAATAAACCATTCACCATAGGAGCATGACCATAAAACATATCTCTCATAGAAATGGAACAACCATTATTCTCAGATTTAAAAGAGTAGCCATCTCGAATTAAACGAGATCCCGATACAATGTTCATGCTCAAAGCTGGCACTAAATAACAATTATTAAGGTTTAAAACTAATCCCGAAGGGAGATGCAGAGGTAGCGTGCCGACGGCGATCACATTGACCTTGGAACCATTCCCGACGCGCATCGTCACCTCATCCTTTGCCAGTTTCCGCTTATTCCGCAGCCCCTGCTTTGAGTTACAAATGTGAGCAACTGCATCGGTATCAAATACCCAGGAGCTACTACGGGCACTAGTAAGGTACACATCAATTACATGTATATCACATATACCTTTTGTTTTGCCGGCCTTCTTATCCGCTAAGTACTTAGGGCAGTTCCGCTTCCAGTGACCGCTTCCCTTGCAATAAAAGCACTCAGTCTCGGGCTTGGGTCCATTCTTTGGCTTCTTCCCAGCAGCTTGCTTGCCGGGCGCGGCAACCTCCTTGCCGTCCTTCTTGAAGTTCTTTTTACCCTTGCCTTTCTTGAACTTAGTGGTTTTATTGACCATCAACACTTGATGTTCCTTTCTGACTTCTACCTCTGCTGATTTCAGCATAGCAAATACTTCAGGAATGGTCTTTTCCATCCCCTGCATATTGAAGTTCATCACAAAGCTCTTGTAGCTTGGTGGAAGCGACTGGAGGATTCTGTCAATGACCGCATCATCCGGGAGATTAACTCCCAGCTGAGTCAAGCGGTTATGCAACCCAGACATAGTGAGTATGTGCTCACTGACAGAACTGTTTTCCTCCATCTTACAGCTAAAGAATTTGTCGGAGACTTCATATCTCTCGACCCGGGCATGAGCTTGGAAAACCATTTTCAGCTCTTCGAACATCTCATATGCTCCATGTCTCTCAAAACGCTTTTGGAGCCCCGGCTCTAGGCTGTAAAGCATGCCGCACTGAACGAGGGAGTAGACATCGAAACGTGCCTGCCAAGCGTTCATAACATCTTGTTCTGCAGGGAGAACGGGTGCGTCACCAAGCGGTGCTTGTAGGACATAATCTTTCTTGGCAGCTATGAGGATGATCCTCAGGTTCCGGACCCAGTCCGTATAGTTGCTGCCATCGTCTTTCAGCTTAGTTTTCTCTAGGAACGCGTTGAAGTTGAGGACTACGTTGGCCATTTGATCTACAAGACATATTGCAAAGATTTGAGACTAAGTTCATGATAATTAAGTTCAACTAATCAAATTATTAGTGAACTCCCACTTAGATTAGACATCCCTCTGGTCATCTAAGTATTACATGATCCGAGTTAAACTAGACCGTGTCCGATCATCACGTGAGACGGACTAGTCAACATCGGTGAACATCTTCATGTTGATCGTATCTTCTATACGACTCATGCTCGACCTTTCGGTCTTCTGTGTTCCGAGGCCATGTCTGTACATGCTAGGCTCGTCAAGTCAACCTAAGTGTTTGCATGTGTAAATCTGTCTTACACCCGTTGTATGTGAACGTCTGAATAAAACACCCGATCATCACGTGGTGTTTTGAAACAGCGAACTGTCGCAACGGTGCACAGTTAGGGGGAACACTTCTTGAAATTATTGTGAGGGATCATCTTATTTACTACCGTCGTTCTAAGTAAACAAGATGCAAAATATGATAAACATCACATGCAATCAAATAATAAACGTGACATGATATGGCCAATATCACATAGCTCCTTTGATCTCCATCTTGGGGCTCCATGATCATCTTGTCACCGGCTTGACACCATGATCTCCATCATCATGATCTCCATCATCGTGTCTCCATGAAGTTGCTCGCCAACTATTACTTCTACTACTATGGCTAACGCGTTTAGCAATAAAGTAAAGTAATTTACATGGCGTTTCTTGATGACACGCAGGTCATATAAAAGAATAAAGACAACTCCTATGGCTCCTGCCGGTTGTCATACTCATCGACATGCAAGTCGTGAATCCTATTACAATAGCATGAACATCTCATACATCACATATAGATCATTCATCATTCATCACAACTTTGGCCATATCATATCACAAACCACTTGCTGCAAAAACAAGTTAGACATCCTCTAATTGTTGTTGCAAGTTTTACGTGGCTGAATTAGGGTTCTAGCAAGAACGTTTTCTTACCTACGTTAAAGCCACAACGTGATTTGTCAACTTCTATTTACCCTTCATAAGGACCCTGTTCATCGATTCCGCTCCAACTAAAGTGAGAGAGACAGACACCCGCCAGCCACCTTATGCAACTAGTGCATGTTAGTCGGTGGAACCGGTCTCACGTAAGCGTACGTGTAAGGTTGGTCCGGGCCGCTTCATCCCACAATACCGCTGAAGCAAGAAAGGACTAGTAACGGCAAGAAAGTTGACAAATCTACGCCCACAACAAATTGTGTTCTACTCGCGCAAGAAGAACTACGCATAGACCTAGCTCTGATACCACTGTTGGGGAACGTTGCAGAAAACAAAAAATTTCCTACTCGTTTCACCAAGATCATCTAGGAGTTCATCTAGCAACGAGTGATTAGATGCATCTACATACCTTTGTAGATCGCGAGCGGAAGCGTTCAAAAGAACGGTGATGATGTAGTCGTACTCGACGTGATCCAAATCACCGATGACCAGCGCCGAACGGACGGCACCTCCGCGTTCAACACACGTACGGAACAGCCACGTCTCCTCCTTCTTGATCCAGCAAGGGAGGGAGGAGAGGTTGAGGGAGATGGCACCAGCAGCAGCACGACGGCGTGGTGTTGATGGAGCTGCAGTACTCTGGCAGAGCTTCGCTAAGCACTATGGAGGTGGAGGAGGTGTTGGGGAGGGAGAAGGAGGCAACCAAAGGCCAAGGCGTTCAGGTATAAAGTCCCTCCTCTCCCCCACTATATATAGGGGTGCCAAGGGGGGGTGGCCGGCCCTAGGAGATCCAATCTCCTAGGGGGTGCGGCGGCCTAGGGGGGTTTCCCTCCCCCCAAGGCACCTAGGAGGTGCCTTACCCTCCTAGGACTCTTTCCCCCTTAAACCCTAGGCGCATGGGCCTATGTGGGGCTGGTGCCCTTGGCCCATTAGGCCAAGGCGCACCCCCTACAGCCCATGTGGCCCCCCGGGACAGGTGGACCCACCCGGTGGACCCCCGGGACCCTTCCGGTGGTCCCGGTACAATACCGATAACCCCGAAACTTGTCCCGATGCCCGAAACAGGACTTCCCATATATAAATCTTTACCTCCGGACCATTCTGGAACTCCTCGTGACGTCCGGGATCTCATCCGGGACTCCGAACAACATTCGGGTTACTGCATATACATATCCCTACAACCCTAGCGTAACTGAACCTTAAGTGTGTAGACCCTACGGGTTCGAGAGACAAGCAGACATGACCGAGGCGACTCTCCGGTCAATAACCAACAGCGGGATCTGGATACCCATGTTGGCTCCCACATGCTCCACAATGATCTCATCGGATGAACCACGATGTCGAGGATTCTATCAACCCCGTACGCTATTCCCTTTGTCTATCGATATGTTACTTGCCCAAGATTCGATCGTCGGTATCCCAATACCTCGTTCAATCTCGTTACCGGCAAGTCACTTTACTCGTACCGTAATGCATGATCCCGTGACCAGACACTTGGTCACTCTGAGCTCATTATGATGATGCATTACCGAGTGGGCCCAGTGATACCTCTCCGCCATACGGAGTGACAAATCCCAGTCTTGGTCCATGTCACCCAACAGACACTTTCGGAGATACCCGTAGTCTACCTTTATAGTCACCCAGTTACGTTGTGACGTTTGGCATACCCAAAGCACTCCTACGGTATCCGGGAGTTACACGATCTCATGGTCTAAGGAAAAGATACTTGACATTGGAAAACTCTAGCAAATGAACTATACGATCTTGTGCTATGTTTAGGATTGGGTCTTGTCCATCACATCATTCTCCCAATGATGTGATCTCGTTATCTATGACATCCAGCGTCCATAGTCAGGAAACCATGACTATCTGTTGATCAACGAGCTAGTCAACTAGAGGCTCACTAGGGACATGTCGGTGTCTGTTATTCACACATGTATTATGATTTCCGGATAACACAATTATAGCATGAATAAAGACAATTATCATGAACAAGGAAATATAATAATAATGCTTTTATTATTGCCTCTAGGGCATATTTCCAACAGGTCCTTCCCACACGACCCAGAAACCATCAGGGATATTCCCTCCTGGCACACACGCTCGGCAAAATGAGGTCGTGTGTGACCGGCGAGCGGTCAAATACGGAAATACGTGCAGTAGAGTTAAAAAATACAATTATATGGCGAAATTGTTTCTGGTAGCAAGTACATCGCACACAGTCAATCCCCGCTAAATGTTTCCGTTTGTTTGTACATCCCACATAGTCGCTCCAAGGAAAACATTTCCATTCACAGGTACATCACACACAATTTTTCCCGTTAAACCGTTTGCGTTATTGAATGCATCACACATGGTCCGTAGAAGAAACTGTGTGGAAAAGGCTGTCCATCACACACAATTTTTTTGTGGTGAACGTTTGCGCAAGGTGGCCTAACGCAAACAGTTTTCAAGAGAAACTCATGTGTGATTGTTCATTATTCCAAGATGGTTTATTCCTAGAAACTGTGTGCGTTGCCTAAGGTCTTCACCCACGGTATTTTTTCAACAACCGTTTGCAATAGCAAAACCCAATTAGCAGGCTAATTATCCGATTATTCATAATCCATTTATTAATCTAATTGACATTTCATATTAAGCACAATGTATTTCATTTTCATAATTGGAATACATCAGAGTACAACATCATATAGCTTCAGCACTCAGCTACCCCATTACACAACTACACCAGGACCAAGTTTCGCATGCAACATCTATAAACTTTCGAATTTAGCATCATACACGGTACATAGACAAATGTATATCATCTAGAAAACTGCTGAAGCAGAAGGCGAATATTGAGCCTTCATTGATGTTGAAGGTCTTTGTAACTTTAGGCCAGTGCCTGTGGATGATTGACCGTCCATCCTTCGTCCTCTTCAGGAACACTTCAATATTGAACCGTGGGTGTTGTATGAATACATTCCTCGCCTCCTGACCATACAAGTGGTTTGAGAGATAATCATCAGTGAACTGCTTTGGAAAGGCCTGAAAACAATGATGTGCATAAATATCTTCTCTATATTGGAAATGGGGCAAAGGAATAAAAAACGCAAGGTATAATAGTTAGCACCATCCTGTAGTGAACTGATGTCTTCCTCATTGTGCAGACAAAGATCTTGTTGTCTTTTGTCGCTAATTTCTTTATCCTAACAATCTTTCTGAGTTTCTTGATTTGACTGATATTCATGGACAACTCATTTCCCCATATGCATCAAAGGGTCGAACAGTGGGTCAAAACATCTGACAGCGGGACCTACATGTGCAAGACCAAACTGTTAAAAACATAAATATTAGAATGGTTCCTGCAATTGCCCAATAATGTGCTATTAGACAACGGACCATGCACGTGTTAACCTCGATTGTAAACCTCAGTGCTTCCCACTGTTTCCTTGCAACAAATATAAGGTAGTTAGTCATCAGGTTAAGTAAGAGTTCGCATGCTATTAGTAAAATATGTTGATGAAGCACATTGAAGATTCATCAGATTAATTCAAGCCACATGGAAAACCCATTTATCCAAACCAAGCATTATTAAGAACTAGGAAATATAGCACTTGTATATGTTTCTCATGTATCAAGTGCAGCCAAATTCGATTTATTCCACATGCACAACAATACAAAATTCTTCCCACGACAATTGGACATTGCAGTGTAGAATTGAACCAAGCAATTAGTTAAACACTACAATAAATGAACCAAACATTAACTGAGCACCACATTGCACAATATAACATACTCCTAATAGAAGATTAGACAATTAACCAAACCAAGCATGCTTAACAACATGGAAATATATCAATTGTATTTGTTTTTCATGTATTTAGTATATCCAAATTAGATTTATTTCTCACATGGTATACAATAAAAGAATGCACCCACAACAATTGAACATCGCATTGCATAATTGAACCAAATAGCCAACCGCGTCGCGTTGGTGATGCGTGAGGCGTCGACGGTGGCCTCAACGGCGAGGTGCTCCTCCAAGATCTGGCGGTTGACACGAATGGCAGCAATCGTGACTTCATCCGCGTGTGCGTCCGCGATTTGCTTCTCCGATGCCAAATGTTCCTTGGAATCCTAGTTATACCGCGTGCACCATGGCTTAGGGCGGCACTTATTTGGTGGAGGGGTTGGTGATTTGGGTGGAAGGTGTCGCGTCGGCAGTCGGGGCATGTGGGATGTGGAAGGAGAAGGAGGATGGGGCTCGGGTGTGTATTACCTGCCTGCATAGGTGAGGCCGAGCAGCATGGAGGAGGGTCACCGACGAGGAGGCGGCGCTGCAAACAAGGAGTGAAGGTTTCAACTTGGAAAGGAAAGCGGAACAGGGGAAATGTGGCTTTTGGTAAGGGGGAGGGGGCGGGGAGGTAGATATTTTCACGGAAGCCGAAAATTTGGAACCGCTCCAGCAAAAAAACTGGCGCGCAAAGTGTCATTAGACACGGTCCCTTATTTAGAACTGTGTACGATATGTGAACATCACAAACGATTTAGATATCTTAACCCACGTGTGTTGAATTTGAACGTCAAAAATTTTGATTCAAATTTCCCTGGTTACAGTGGTCATCCACGTCATTGCATAATTTGGGTACACAAAGGAGACTAACTTCTTAATTGAGCAAGTTCAACAATTAAACAGAGCTAGCTGACCTAAACAGTACTCTAACAAATTAAAGACCGACACTCTTAAGTAAACAAAACAAAGAGTACTACTACGGGTGGTGCTCGTCGATCTCCGCCGCCACCTCCATGTCTAGCTCACGCCCGACGGTCTCCTAGGGAAGGGGTTCCATGTCATCAATTACACCATACTCGGCAAGCATCTCGCCATCCGCGTCCACCATATCTTTGGAAGGTCGCCATGAGCTGGGCGTGGGCGGCCGCGATCTGGGCTCTGGCAGGCTCCATCGTGGCAAGGTATGCCGCGCAGGAACGAACGGCTGCTCGAACTCTCTCGGCGATTGCCAACTCTTCGGTCATGGTGCGAAAGCTTCGTTCGATTTGTGCAGTGACCGCCATGAGCTGGGCGTGGACAGCCTTGACATGGTAGTGGGCGGCCTCCATTAGGGCTAAGGTCGACGCTGCGGAACGGACAACAGTTGTGCCGCTCTCGCCAGTTGCTATCTCCGAGGCAGATGCTACTGCCGCTGCTTGAGAAGCAACAATGGCCGTTTGGGATGCCATGGCCGCCCGGACGCAGACTGCAGTCACCCTCATGAAGCTTGTTAGCACGCGCCTGGCGATTGCAGCGGCGCTCTTGTTGGAGTGGGCCACGGAAGTTACCCTCACGACGTGGGTCCACGTCCCCATCCTTCACCGGTGACGAATGAATAGTGAAATAATATTTGGGGAGTGAGCTAGTGTGCTTGACACATCGTCTGTGGACTATAGCCGACACGCCTTCTCGCGTAAGCCATAGGCGTACTATACACCGATGGTGCTCCAAGATATTTTGTGTTGCATCTCACACGGTTGGTGATAATAAACTGTGTGCGATCTACTTGATTTGAATTACGTAATGGGGTCACAACTACAAAGGATGGTGTTTGAATTGCTAGAACTTTTATCTGCAGTCAACATGCAACTATAGGTGTGTCGTCAAAAAAGGAATTATTCAGGGTTCGTTCGGACGTTTTTATACATTAACTTGATTTTGTAGGCATTTCAGGTGCATAATTTTATTTGAAGTACATGCACATGCTCTAGTGCATATAAAAGGGTTGAAAAATCAAATATGTGTCCTTGGTTGCATGCTTAAGTCCCATGCAAGGAATGGGAATGAATGTGACACACCCTGCCACCGTCACTCGGCCGCAAACATTGAGATACCCGGTTTTTAAATTCTAGTAAATCCAAAACTCGTTTGAAATTCATGAAACTTGGCATGCTATCATGGAGTGGCATCAACATGCTGTGGTAAAATTTTTGTCCCATTTAGGGCGGGTTTGGGTATAAGCTTCTCACAAACCAGAGCTTCTCACAACAAGCGTGATGGTTTCGGTAGGGAACGTGCCACCTTTGGGGACGAAAAGATAACCATTGCCTCTTATGCTTTCAAAAAAAGTCGAGTGTCAGCATAGAACAACATGAGTGTTGTGTTTAATTTTGGAATTTTTCGGGGTTCGTTTGGACATTTTTATACATTAACTGGGTTTCCCAGGCATTTTATGTGCCTAATTCAAATTTGAACTACATGCACATTCTCCATTGCATATAAACTGGTTGAAAAATCAAATATGTGTCCTTGGTTGCATGCTTAGGTCCTATGCAAGAAATGGGAATGAATTTCAAACACCCTGCCACCGTCAGTCGGCCGCAAACATTGAGATACCTGGTTTTTAAATTCTACTAAATCCAAAACTCATCTGAAATTCATGAAACTTGGCATGCTATCATGGAGCAGCATCAACATGCCGTGGTAAAAAAATTCTCCAATTTGGGGCAGGTTTGGGTATAAGCTTCTCACAAACCTTTGCTTCTCACAACAAGCATGATGGTTTCGGTAGGGAACGTGTCACCTTTGGGGACGAAACGATATCCGTTGCCTCTTATTGCTTTCAATTTTTTTCTAGTGTCAACATAGAACAACAGGAGTGTTGTGTTTACTTTTGGAATTTTTCGGGGTTCGTTTGGACATTTTTATACATTAATTCGGGTTTCTAGGCATTTCATGTGCACAATTCAAATTTGAACTACATGCACAAGCTCCAGTGCATATAAATTGGTTGAAGAATCAAATCTGCGTCCTTCAGGGCATGCTTAGGGCCCATGCAAGAAATGGGAATGAATTTCAAACACCGGGACACTGTTGATTGCCGGCAAAACTTTGAGATACCTGGTTTTTAAATTCTAGTAAATCCAAAACTTGTCTGAAATTCATGAAATTTGGCATGCTATCATGGAGCGGCATCAACATGCTGTGATAAAAATTTTGTCCCATTCGGGGCAGGTTTGGGTATAAGCTTATCACAAACATTAGCTTCTCACAACAAGCGTGATGGTTTCGGTAGGGAACGTGCCACCCATGGGGACGAAACGATATCCGTTGCCTCTTATTGCTTTCAAATTTTTTCTAGTGTCAACATAGAACAACATGAGTGTTGTGTTTACTTTTGGATTTTTTCAGGGTTTGTTTGGACATTTTTATACATTAACTGGGTTTTCTAGGCATTTCATGTGCATAATTCAAATTTGAACTACATGCACATGCTCCAGTGCATATAAATGGTTAAAAAATCAAATATGTGTCCTTCGGGGCATGCTTAGGTCCCATGCAAGAAATGAGAATGAATTGCAAACACCAGGGCATTGTTGATTGCCCGCAAAATGTTGAGATGATTTGTTTTTAAATTCTAGTAAATGCAAAACTCGTCTGAAATTCATGAAACTTGGCATGCTATAATGGAATGCCACCCGACATGTTGTGGTTTTTCGTGTCCATTTTGAGAGAAGGCGCACTCAAATAACAACCAACAAAGGCATTCTGAAACAAATAGCTACCACTATAAGATCTCAAACGTCTTGTATAATTTAAATTGTGTGTGTTATTTTAACCATTCACGTGACGCCACGCCTCACTCTTTTAATGGCTAGGAGGTGCCGTGCGGACATTTGCTTGAGTGCTTGACTAAACAGAAGGCGTGCCGACAGCTTCCCGAGGAAGCCAAGAGGAAATGTGTCGAGCAGGATTTCTGTAGCTCTTGATCGCAAACGTTTTAGATAGAACACCCGTATGCAAGGTGAGAGCCATGGTCTTCCCCCTTAAGTCGAGGGAAATCCGCAGCGCATGATTTGTGCATCCCTTCAACGCAAACGGTTGTTTTGGATGACATGTGTGCAACCACGTACCAACAATTTGGTAAGATTTGTATTTGTCATATTGGGTATGTTGCCATTTGTCAAAGTGGAAAGATTTACATTTGTTGATCTAGTAACGTCGCAATTTTTCAATCCTTGTAACACTGCGATTTGTCAAAATATGCAGCCAGAAATCACTAGCACTATATAATTTTTGCAACTAAAATTCAGTAATTGAGCATAGATTTCATTCATAGATTAAGCAGTCATTCTTAATTTATACAAACAGTTCAACTCGAGAGCTGAACCGACCAAACTTTTCCTCAATTGTTGCCAACCACGTATTGAAATAGCTAGTTCCACTATATATACTAGCTAATTTTAAGTATGTTGTACAGTTCGACCAGACATCTATAGTCAGATGAACTGAACAAAATAGCCTCTAAATACTACTACTACCACGAAGGGGCTTTGTGCTATTTCCGGCAGCCTCTCTGATGTCGAGCGCGCTCAGTAAGAGGTAGAGGAGGAGGAGGAGCCTACCGATGAGCTGGAGAAATGCAACACGTGCCTGCCGCTGCTGCATGTTCAGCGACGCTCGCCAGCTCGAATGCCCACTGCCGCTCCATATGATCCCTCACGAAGCGGCCGGACTGCTCGTAGATCTCCTGATTCCTCGCCTCTCCGCCGGCGTGTGCTGTGGCCACGGCTATGGTCAGACTCTTTGCGTGCTCGACGAGGCGCTCCTCCTCCTCCCGTAGGAACTCGATGTAGAGCGCAAGGTCGCTGATGCACGTGCGGGCCTCCACCTCCACCTCCCTCCTTCAGGCGGCGGTGGCAGAGTGGGTGGTGATCCTGTCGGTCAATGGTGGGCTGGAGGCCATGGCGGCTGATGATGGGGTGGCGGCCATGACCACCACCTCCCGCCTTTGGGCTGCGGTGGCGAAGCGGGTGATGGCCACGGTGGTCGGCAGTGGGGTGGCGGCCACGACGGCCACCTTCTGCCTTCGGGCCATGGCGGCGGAGCGGGAGATGGCCCTGGCTTTCGACGGTGGTGTGGCGGCAACGGCGACCAGCAACAGCTGCTGACGGGCAGCGGTGGCGGAGCGTGTGGTGGGTGTTCCACGCACACCCAGCGGGGACAGCACGCGCACTACACTACGCTGGGGACTGTGCCCTGGTGCGGTGTAGCCTCCTAGCTGGAACTATCCTCTGATGATGGCAGAGTGACTAAGCGACGACAACGGACCGGTGCCATTAGCGATTGTGGGAGAAGCACACGAGATAAGCTATAGGAAGGTAGGGCAAAATACGATGCAGGACTCGCCGGCTGTGAGGGTTTTTATAGCAGGCCTGTAAGCATTGGGATTTTGGGGGATTTCACCGAGTCGGGCGGGAAGCTTGTGCGGGAACCTGTGAGGTTGTGTGGGAACGGGCTCCATGATGATTCATTGGCACCACCGTTTGGCCAAAAGAACGCTCCCGCGCGCTGTGCAAGCTTACGCTGTAAGCCGTCTGCGGCAGCGGGATGACAAGATGTGCGAGAGGAGGATGAAAGGACACGTACACATACGGTTAATACAAAAAAAGTTTGTGATTTAATTACCTACTATACCCCCATCCTGGTTTATAAGTAGGATTTTACTAATAAAATACGAATGCATGTCGCCAAAGATTATACCGTTGGAGTCGTATTTGAACATAGTTTCCAGCTATACAATTTTTGTAACATGCATTAACACTTTTTTGGTTAAATTTAATATTATATACCAGCAAGCGTTTGCCCGCAACACACATGGCTTATTCCATCACAAATAGCTTGGATGGATCAACTGTATGCCACGTATCGCACACGCAACTCTAATCTTATTCGTGCTTGATGTCTCCGACATCGCTCGCACAGTTCATCTTATTTGCCACGTATCACTGTGTCGGCCTCTGCTCGCGTCCCTCGGCAAGCTCTTCTCACCGTTAGGCGCCACAGCGCGCTGGCGCCGCGACACGCTCTGCTCGCGTCCGTTGACGCACTCTGCTCGCGTCCGTCGGCGCGCTTGGCCTGTGGACAGCTTTTCCTTACGCGTTCAACTGCTATATGCATATATATATATATGGTTGCCCGCCATTGCTTCACCAGGACCAGTTTGTACTAGTACCGGTCCCAAACGAGATGGGTGAATTTCATCCAACTTTCATCTTTTGTACGAAATCAAAAACTCGGCCGCGGAGTGCTCTGCTCGCGTCCCTCCGCGCATGCTCTGCCAGCGGTTGGGCGTGCGCACGATCACCTTGGGGGGGCCATATGCATGCGGTTGCACGGCGCGCGTTTCCACGCGATGCTGTTACGTGCGGCACGATGGAGTTACGCGCTGCAAATTAGAACTGCCATCAGGGACTGCCGATATTTCTAATCGTCCGACTTCCCCTTTAATTCCCACGGCCATTATAACCTTAGTCTCTTCAACCTTTTGATCCCGCCCCACAATAGAACGAGCACACTCACGGCGACACATAGAGAGGAGATGTCCAGCGGCGCTCCAATGGAGTTCGGCGAGCATAGAGTGGAGACCCACGCGAGGGAGACGATCTCTCGGTGGTCTACACCATCAACCCGGCCGTGGTGGATGACTACATCAACAACGTTGAGCAGTTGCTTGCTCGAGACAAGTACAAGGTGGTCGGCATCGACCTCCAGTACACCACCGGTCGTCCCGGTATAGATCAGAAGGTTGCCATCGCCCAGTTGTGCGTGGGCCATCATGTCCTCATCTACCACTATTGCATGGCCACAGAGCCTTGCGACCGTTTCAATAGGTTTGACAGCAGCACCGACTACAAGTTCGCTATGGTGGAAACCACCGACGATGTAAACGCACTCCGTGTTACGGGCTTGGCCTGCAAGAACCTTGTCAAAATCCGTGACCACTACAGGGTCTGGGGTAGCACGAAGAAGGACTCGGTCGAACTCGCCTCGTCCATCATCGACCGCTACTACAAAAAGATGAAGCAGGATGCCCGAAGAACAAGTCCCCTATCCTAGCACAGGGCCTGGATGCGACAACTGGATGAACCTCACCTCAGGTTCGCGGCCAAGAGCGTGTACACATGATACGAGATGCACAGGCGGATCGTTGACATGAGGAAGTGCCTCGTTACCAAAATCGACGAGCCCGGATCGAGCCACAAGCAGAGCAAGCGTCACAAGAAGTAGATGATGATCAGATGATCGTTTATGCTAGTTAATCATGCATGTAATATATAGTTTACTTTATTGGTGTGTGTGGAAATATCATGTGAGTAGTAGCCACCTATGTAATTATGCATGTAATAGTTTACTTTGGTGTGTGCAAATGCCATGATTGTAGTAGCCACCTATGTAAGTGGATGTTTAATTTGGTTATGCAAGCATGTCCTTATAAGTGTGTATATATATATGTTGTTGTTCTGTATGCAATCCCATCGGACAACACACACGTCTTATTAGCAGCAACCGTCTGTGTTATTATCGGTCTTCACACACATTTCTGATTACAGATGTCGGGACCCCGATTCCAAGTCACATTGATCTAGCCGGTAACACCTCATATCACATTGCGGCCTCACGCACGGTATCCCCACGGGTGTCGCCTTACCATGGCCCGAGACCGTTTGCACCTTTTGGCTCACGTATATGATAGTGTCGCTAGCGTCCATATGACGGAGAACCCGGGCCGACATGGCTAGTCGTGAACCCAAAGCGGCACAGACCTATAGAGACAGGCATACGTGAATCACATCGAGCATGTCGGTCATCAGCGTGTGAATCCGGGCTGTAGCACTGGGCCAACAGGACTCTGGTAACCCGGGCTGTAGCAGGCTAGGCAGGACTCCGGATGTCACTGCGTGACATTTCCCCGAAGGGACAAACATAGGAACGAAGTGAAACACATGCCGGCCAGTCAAGTGTCCTGAGCAGTAGTGCTGGGCTAGCAGGACTCCGGTGAACTGGGCTGTAGCGGACTACTATGGCTCGAGAGCACTAGACTACATTTCCCATTAAGAAAGGCTGCCAAGGATAAACAACTAGATTGTCGGATCCCATACATAACAAGCATTTCAATCATACACACAATATGCTCGATATGTGCAAATACAACATGGCATCACAACAAAACTCTACAACTCAAGTACTTTATTTAAAGGCTCTAGAGAGCCATACATAACATGTTCATACAGGTAGGGGTCACATGACCCGACACTCAAGTCATACAAGCATACAAGCACATGCGGAAGCAAAGAGTCTGAGTACAGACACTAGAAAGCAAGAAGGCTTCTCGAAGGCTGTCTATCTACATAGGGCCCTCCATGGCCAGGGTCACCACCTGGGTGGCAAGTCACTCATCGATGTCGAGATCTACATAAAACCCATCGGAGGGGGCGGTGTTGTCGTCTGAAAACAGTAATTAAGCAAACATGAGTACAAAGGTACTCAGCAAGTCTTACATCAGAACCTACTATACATGCTCATTCTCAAGAAGGTGGTGGGGTTATTGCAGTAAGCTAGCTTTGACTCTTGGCTAAGCTATCCTACGGAACTCCACAAGTAAAATAGTTTTCACACACGAGTCCACTACTCACCAACACAATACTCCACCGGGGATCCTCCCTCGTCATCCTACGAGAGGGCCATCCTCGGTACTCACACTTATCTTGAGTCTTTTAGTAGTATCCATTAATTTGTCTATGAACTGTATAGGCAACCAAGTAGTCCTTTACCACAGACGCGGCTATTCGAATAGATGATGTTAACCCTGCAGGGGTGTACTTCTTCATACACGCTCTCACCACTTACCGCCGTTTACACGACATGTACTCGGCAACCTTCAAGCGGAAGCCCAACGAGGGTGTCGGCCATGGCCTACCTAAACATTTAAGTCTCTAGTCCAGGTTTATCGCCTATTCAGGTTCCATCCGCAGGGAGTCCGGCCGAGGTTTCCACATATGGCCCCGAACGATGTGAACAGGGCCCCGAGACGCCAAACGTGCGCCCGGCATACCCGACCACGGTGTATCTACCGCAACATAGCCCACCCCTAGGGTCAGCGCTACGCACGGCCGCCAACACATAACCTACAAACACCAGAAACTATTTGCAACTCCTGGACAAAGTACTAGGGTGATTAAGAAGCCGAGAGGGTCAATTAAGGATCCCAATGCATGGTAGTAGCTGATTCTTAAAATCACACATACATATCTCAGTTCTTAGGGACGGCCTCAATGAAACAACCCACCGTGTACTCCTACATGGCCTCTCATCGATACCTTTACCAAATCATGTTCAACACATCCCTCACATTACCGACATAATCATTTCACTCTAGCCCATCACCCAGATGAACCAGACCTAACACAACTCTAAGCATAGCAGGCATAGCAAGGTAGGAAACACATACATGGCTCAATCAACTCCTACACATGCTAGTGGGTTTCATCTAGTTACTTGGCAATGACAGGTCATGTAGAGGATAAGGGTTCAACTACCGTAGCACACAGCAGGTTGAATCGCGTTGTCTTAACACAGTAAACAAGAGTAGAAGCGAGAACATGGTTTTGTATCGGAATGATCAATGGGTTGCTTGCCTGATGTAGTGGTAGTAGGGTACTGCCCTTCAGACGGATACTCGGGGTTATCCTCGGAGGCAGAACCTACCACGAAAGACACATCGAAACATAATCAACACATGACAATATGCAACAATATGATGTATGCTATGACATGGCAAAAATGAATATGTCTTGGCCTAATGCAAGCTAAAACAGAAAGGAATGAACTCATTTGAATCAAAGATTCAAATGCTAGTTCATTTAACATAGACTTATTAATGCATTATATTATTTTGCTTAAACAGCAAGGTTAGCTTGTTTTGTCATGCATGAAACCATTACAGATGGATAGATTGAATTTTTCTGATCATTTTTCATATATAAATTGTTTGATTTGGAGCTATGGTTGATTTTCTATGATTTTTAGAAGTTTTGGCTATTTTCAGGAATTTCCTATTAAAGAATAAATCCAGAAAAGGATTTACTACGTCAGCATTGCATCAGAGTGACGTCAGGGGTCAGTGGTGCTTGTCGGCGGCGATAGCTGCACTCGGCAGGGGATGGGGAGAGAGCCATAGGGGGGGAGAGGGGCACGAGGGGAGTGGGGAGAATTAGAGGGGACGTGGGGGAGTGCGTGGCACTCATAGAGGACATCCGGGGCGTCGGCGGAAGCAGGAGGTGGTCGGCGTGTGGCTGCGGGCGCCGGCCACACGCCTCTTGTCCTCCTGGCGAGAGGAGGAGGATGACTGGCAGTGGCCAGTGGGCTGGGCTGAGCTGGGCCAGGCCTGGGCGACAGGTAAGTTCCTTTCTCTCTC
The DNA here is from genome assembly GCF_018294505.1 of Triticum aestivum. Classification (NCBI taxonomy): domain Eukaryota; kingdom Viridiplantae; phylum Streptophyta; class Magnoliopsida; order Poales; family Poaceae; genus Triticum; species Triticum aestivum. The sequence continues at coordinate 724,558,465 of NC_057797.1, forward strand.
CTTTTTCTGTTATTTTATTTATTCTATTATTTTTGTAACTTGAGGGCTTTATTTAAAATGCCAGGGCATTTCCAAAAATCATAAAATTAATCATGGCTACTGCTTAGAATATATCCAACAGCAAACATTTTAGTTTATGATTATTTGAGTATTTAAAATATTTTATAGCATTTAAATGCCCAAACGCAAATACTATAAGAATTAATCCAATGACCTTAAGATGTCCTAGAAAAATGTGCACCATTTTTGTCAAAGGTTTTAACCCAAAACAAAAAGGGTGGGCTTTTTAGAAGGGCATTTCAGGTTCATTGAAAAAGTTTTTAGTAAACCCTAGTTGTTCCAGGGGGTGCTGGGGGTTCTGTCATCCCCATTTCAATTTTTTGGGAATTTAAACATGATGCACATGTTCAACCAATCCTAATGCATGACTAACACAGGGATGTGACAACAGACTTGTTTGCCACGTATCACACACATCTTGTTAAGTTGAACCGTTTATGTTCTCATGTATCAACACAAACAGTTCATCCGAGTGAACCACATGCTGTATATCGCACACACCCTCATCTGGCTGACCGTTTCTTTTGTGTTGCCTAATCACAAACAGTTCATCCGAGTGAACTGTATGCTGTATATCACACACACCTCCATCTGGATGCACGTTTCTTTTGTTCCTCCTCATCGCAAATAGTTAATTGAACTGAACCGTATGCCCTACATCGCACACGCAACTAAAATCTGAACCGTGTTTGATGGCTCTGCCATCACAAACGTTTTGCACCTTTTTTGACAGTTTTTTACACCACCGTTTGCGATTATGGCATCGCACACGGTTTCGTCGAAGGGTCTCTGATCGTAGTGTCACGTTAGCAGCATCCTGCAGTAGTGATAGGTGCACTAGTTCGGCGAAGAGATGTTGATACAAGTGTAATATGGGTGGTAGATATAGGTTTTTGTAATATGAAAATATAAAAACAGCAAGGTAGCAAGCAATAAAAGTGAGCAAAAATGGTATTGCAAAGCTTGAAAACAAGGCCTAGGGTTAATACTTTCACTAGTGCAAGTTCTCTCAACAATGATAACATAATTGAATCATATGAAAATCCCTCAATGTGTGACAAAGAGTCACTCCAAAGTTCCTATCGTGGAGAACATAAGATGAAATTGCTTGTAGGGTACGAAACCACCTCAAAGTTATTCTTTCCGACCAATCCATTGAGCTATTCCTATAAGTGTCACAAATAGCCCTAAAGTTCGTAGTAAAATAACACCATATGATACACATCAATCAACCCTAATGTCACATAGATACTCCAACGTCACCACAAGTATCCATGGGTCAATTATATGATATGCATCAAACAACTTAAGATTCATAATATTCAATCCAACACAAAGAACTTCAAACAGTGCCCAACATTTCTACCGGAGAAACAAGGGCGAAAACGTGCATCAACCCCTATGCATAGATTACCCCAATGTCACCTCGGGAATCCGTGAGTTGAGTGCCAAAACATACAGCAAGTGAGTGAATAGAACACCCCATTGTCACCATGGGTATCCCACGCAAGAAATACATTAAGTGTTCTCAAATCCATGGAAGTATTCAAACCAATAATAGTGAAACCTCAAAGGTTAAACTCAATTCATCACAAGAAAGTAGAAGGGGGACACCATATGATCCAAATATAGTAACAAAGCTCGCGGTACATCAAGATCGTGCCAACTCAAGAACACGAGAGAGAAAGAGAGATCAAACACATAGCTACTGGTACATACCCTCAGCCCCGAGAGTGAACTACTCCCTCCTTCTCATGGAGACCACCGGGATGATGAAGATGGCCACCTGTGATGGTTTCCCCCTCCGACAGGGTGCCGGAACAGGCTCCCGATTGCTTTTTCGTGGCTACAGAGGCTTGCGGTGGCGGAACTTCTGATCTAGGTTTCTTTCTGGGGGTTTCAGGATTTGTAGGAATTTTTGGCATCTATGTCATGCCAGCGGGGTCCACGAGGCGGCAGCCAAATAAGGGGCGTGCCCTAGGGGGGTGGGCGTGCCCTCCACCCTTGCCGTCACCTCGGGACTCTTCTGGCCCAACTCCGGTGCTTCGGGGGTCTCTTTTGGTCCATAAAAAATCACCGTAAATTTTCATCCCATTCCGAGAACTTTTATTTTTGGACAAAAAATGACACCAAAGTAGTTCTACTGAAAACAGCGTCAGTCCGGGTTATTTCTAATCAAATCATACTAATCATATAGAACTATTGTAAACATGTCGTGAATACTTCATAAATTATAGATACGTTGGAGACATATCACATACCTCCACGAAGAGTAAATATGTTCCTCTCATTGAAGGAAAAAAAAAGAAAATGTGTTTTTTTTCCTTTTGCGAGTGGCACGGCCGTGCCTCTCGCATAAGCAAATATATGCCTCCACGAGAAATAAATTTGTGCCTCTCGCGGAAGAGAAAAACACATTTTTTCGTCAATTTTTTTTGAATTTTTTTGTTCCAAAGCATAAGAAAATCCAGGGGAAATCTGAAAAACCGAAAAATCATCTAAAAGTCGAATGCGCGTATGAAAAAAAATCCAAAGGGAGCGCCCAGAGAACGACACATGGCGGCGGCTATGAGCATGCCGAGTGGCGCACTCGCAACCCACTACGAGTGACCCTTGCAGGGCTCCCGAAGTAGTACTTGTTAGCCTGCAAGTGCACATGGTTTAGTTGTAGCCTTTTTGATGTAAGAGTATCAATTCCACAAGGAGCACATGAATCAGGCTTTTGCCCTTTTGTGGAGAATTATGTAACTTTGTGCCTGCGGATAATTGTAGACTTGAAGCAGATTGTGGGCGCATTTAAATAAGGATTGAGCAAAATAGTGACTTGCAACTAAATAACATAAAAGTGAATTAAGGACAAGGATGGTAAACAACTGTGAAACAACATAATTTTAAAGGCATTCTCAGGGAGTCCTGAATCCCCATTGGTATGTTTCTAGTACTACTATGCACTAGTAGAATGCCCGTGCTTTGGTCTTTTGTAAAACAATTAGGTGGTACTCATAGAGCTAACATAACAAGAACAATGCCGTCTTAGCTAACCCACATCTACCCTTAAAAAGCAACACACATCATTTTTGACAAGCACCTAGTACATGTCATACTATCAAATGTAATAATGTTATTCATTCATCTCAGCATGATCCAAGTCCAAAAAATCTTGAGCCTGGCGAATACCCGACCCAAGTTTTACATTATTTATTTACACAAGCATGGTTCGGTAGCCAATGAGCAACTCCATTAGCGGACATGGGCGGTGCACCTGATGGTGCTACCCCATTTGGAACGGCCGCATCATGGCTCTGCTGTTGCCTCCCAAGATCAAAGAGGTGCTGGAGTAGCTACCAGCACGGGCCAGGGTGTCCACTCCACCATCTTCCTCTGCTTGCACCAAGATCAAAGAGATGAAAAAGCTGGTGGGGCTTCTCCGTATGGTAAGGTCGGTGCTCCAGGACCTCTGCATCAATCTATGGCCCACGGAGGTGTTGCCGACCAACCTCTTCGGGCTCCTGGCTCAGCTGCAATAAGTCATCCCGCAAGTGGCTCGACAGAAGTGGTCCATGTGCCTGGAGGGGGCTCAGCGAGCGTATGCTTGCATGAAGACGCATTTTCGACGCATTGAAGCAGTGGTCATGGCCACGGGACCCCTCGAAGGGAAGGATCGGATCGCGGAGCAGTTCCTTGCCGAGGTAGTGGAAGGAGCCCAGATTACTGAGGCCAAGTGTCCTAAGGACACTTTGTATTTTTAGATAGTACTTCGGAATGCGGAAATATGGTGGGATGTACATAACTTCCTTTTTGTAATGAATGTGGCCTTATATTCTGTCATGTGAGTGTGTTGTTTCTTCTTTTTGTGTTTTTACTCCTGTTTGACCGTGTTAAATTGAAAGCGGCCAGTTGTCGGCTTCGACCCCTCTATACAGTATATGGAGGGTGTTCCTTTAGGAAATCGTGACCCTTAGCCGACGTCTTGGTTCCCGAAGGCGGTTCGTGCACATAGGAACTAGGCAATCAGACTATAATGGCCTTATAACTTTCACTTGGTCATAGGAGTTTGACCGTGGGGGCCGATGACGGCCCCCCAGTGTGTGGAGTGGTCGGCTATGTAGCCGGGGTTTATGCCACTAACCACTTCGGCTAATGCTAGAAGAAAGCACTTCATTTAACATGGGTGATCGCTAACGACACATCGCTTGATGCGGTCATCAGATGGCCGACCAGTTGGCGCTTACCAAGATAGTCAGTTTTCGGCTTTCTCCATCGAGGTGCTCTGCCATGCAAGCTGGCGACAATATTGTAGTGGTTCTTCCTTTATACCCTTAGCTGAATTGATCGGCAAAGTAAGAGGTAAGCATAGGAGCCGACCAAGCAAAATATTGACCAAAATCTAGGTTCGAATTTGATCCATATAATGCAACATCCGAGACGCTGAGTATTTCAAACTTATAATTTGGGGTGTGCGATTAAAAGCGAAGCTCTTTGTATCATAAAGTCTTCTTTTGGCTCAAAGACAGTAATTATAAGGAAATTCTAAGGAACCTTAAGCGGCGCTGTGGGAGTCCTGGATTAGGGGGTCTCCGGACAGCCGGACTATCTCCATTGGCCGGACTGTTAGACTATGAAGATACAAGATTGAAGACTTCGTCTCATGTCAGGACGGGACTCTACTTGGCGTGGAAGGCAAGCTAGGCAATATGTATATGGATATCTCCTCCTTTGTAACCGACCTTGTGTAACCCTAACCCTCTCCGGTGTCTATATAAACCGAAGGGTTTTAGTCCGTAGGACAACAATCACAACATACAATCATACCATAGGCTAGCTTCTAGGGTTTAGCCTCTTTGATCTCGTGGTAGATCTACTCTTGTAACACCCATATCTTCAATATTAATCAAGCAAGACATAATGTTTTACCTCCATCAAGAGGGCCCGAACCTGGGTAAAACTTTGTGTTCCTTGCCTCCTGTTACCATCCGGCCTAGACGCACAGTTCGGGACCCCCTACCCGAGATCCGCCGGTTTTGACACCGACATTGGTGCTTTCATTGAGAGTTCCTCTGTGTCGTCGCCGTTAGGCTTGATGGCTCCTACTATCATCGATAGCGATGCGGTCCAGGGTGAGACTTTTCTCCCCGGACAGATCTTCGTATTCGGCGGCTTTGCACTGCGGGCTAATTCGCTTGGCCATCTGGAGCAGATTGAAAGGTACGCCCCTGGCCATCAGGTCAGATTTGGAAGTTTGAACTACACGACCGACATCCGCGGAGACTTGATCTTCGACGATTCGAGCCGTAGCCGGGCGCGCCCCACTGTCGCGATGGGTATGACCTAGCTCTACCGCCGAACAGTACCCCAGAAGCCATGCCCGCATCAGCTCCGACCCTTAGTTCGGAGCCCACTGTGCCAATCGAGGATGGGTGGTTAGACACCGCCTCAGGGGTTGCAGTCTTAACGGCGATGGAGCCGAACACCAGCATAAATCTCCATGCAACCCGTGACTCCAAGGTGCCAGACTCTCTTCCAGACCCCAAACCATCCGCGCCCCTGCCAATCGAATCCGATTGGGCGTCGATCATGAAATTCACTGCCGTGGATATCTTTCAGCACTCGCCCTTTGGTGACATTCTGAATTCACTAAGGTCTCTCTCTTTGTCAGGAGAGCCCTGGCCGTATTATGGCCAATAGGATTGGGATGTGGACGACGAAGAAATTCGATGCCCACCCACCACCCACTTAATAGCCACTATCGATGACTCAACCGACATGCTCGACTTCTACTCCGAAGACATCGACGGTATGGACAACGATGTGGGAGGCAAAGAGGAACCACCGCCCACAGGGCGCTGGACGTCCACTTCATGATATGATGTATACATGGTGGACACACCAAAAGAAGACGACGAGGAACAGAAGGACGCACCGAAGGCTTATTCCCTCGAGAAGCAGTCAAAGCGGCGGCGCAAGCGCTGCCCCTAATCACGCCTCGCCAGAAATAACGATAACACAGACCCAGCGTTGGAGCAGGGCGAACCACTGCCGGACCACGGCAATACAGAGAATCAAACCGAACAAACCAATTCTGTCAAAGATAATAGTCCGGACGACACAACGCCGGACAGGCACCCGGAGCAGCAGAATGCCCGTCAAAGGCTTGTTGCCACCGCGAGGAGTCTGAAAAAGCAGCAGCAAAGGCTCAAGGCTGCGCAGGACACACTCCAAATCAGATGGAGTAAAGTATCAACACAACAGCGAAGTACGGCGATAATCGCCCCACCAAGAGCTACCCAAAGCGGAAGTTGCTACCTGAATTCGATGAGGAGGCCTCAGACCCCTCACAACCAAAAATCAAAACAGCCACCTGGCCGAATAGACGACCTCACAGCCAACATAGAGCGGCAAACAATGCCACCCACAAGACAATACGCGATTCACGCGAGGGCTTGCACCAAAAGGATAGCGCAACCAGATCCATCTATGGACCATGCAAGCGCGCCCCAGCATACGATATAACACAACAAACATCCGAACAATGCGGTACACCCAGATACAGGGGTGCCGCACACCCCCTATGTTTCACGGATGAGGTGCTGGATCATGAATTTCTAGAGGGATTCAAACCTGTAAACATAGAGGCATACAACGGAACAACAGACCCTGGGATCTGGATCGAGGACTATATCTTCCACATCCACATGGCTCGAGGAGATGATCTCCATGCCATCAAGTACATACCACTCAAACTCAAAGGGACAGCTCGTCATTGGCTTACAGGCCTCCCTGAAAACTCCATTGGAAGCTGGGCAGAGCTCGAAGACGCTTTTCGGGCAAACTTTCAGGGGACTTATGTCCGACCTCCGGATGCAGATGATTTGAGTCATATAACTCAACAGCTCGGAGAGTCAGCCCGAAAGCTTTGGAACAGGTTTCTTACTAAAAAGAACCAAATTGTCGACTGCCCGGACGCCGAAGCCTTGGCAGCTTTTAAGCACAGCATCCGTGACGAATGGCTTGCCCGACACCTAAGCCAAGAAAAACCGAGAACAATGGCAGCATTAACAAGCCTCATGACCCGCTTTTGCATGGGTGAAGACAGCTGGCTAGCCCAATGCAGCTCCAGCGACCCTAGTACATCTGAAGTTCAAGATGGAAATGGGAAATCACGGCGCAACTGCAATAACAAATGCCGGAATAAATGAGACAGCACGAAGAGCATGACAGTAAATGCCGGATTCAAAAGCTCTCGGCCAGGTCAGCAAAAGCCACCCCCTAAAGGCGCCAGAGACGAACTGTCCAGCCTAAACAAAATTCTGGACCAAATATGTCAGGTCCATAGCACCCCTGGCAAACCAGCCAATCATACCCACAGAGAACACTACTAGGGAAAAGCCTAGCAGCAGCGAGGGTTTTGGGCCTCTCAGTAGCGCGGGCGCCGGCGCTACTAATAAGGCGCTACAGCTAACGTATAGCAGTAGCGCCTGTTGTCCCATGCTACTGCTATACATGAATAGCTGTAGCGCTCTTTGGGAAAGGGCGCTATTGATATTATCTACAGCGCTGTTTGCTGGGACGCGCTACTGGTAAGGAGGCGCTACTGCTAAATTTCCCCCCTCGCTACTACTAGTTTATTTATTAGTTTTTTTCCTGCATATTTGTTTTGTATTTGTTTTGTATTTGAATAGGCTTTATACAATAATCTATAGCATATCATACATATACAAATGTAATCATAGCATATACATACAATTAGTCTCATCAAATCTTGTCATCATCATAATCATCATCCAACACAAAGTGGTCTCTCGTCATCATCTCGAAAATAGCGATACAAGTCTCGATTACTTGCAAATACATCATCATCCATCTAAACAATGATATACGCGAGAAGAGCTATCACTTTGAGAACATGAGTTCGTATCCCTCTCTCGCATAAGCGTGAACCTAAACTAACTACTGCCTGTCGCTTGGAAACCGGAAACTGGTACACCTGGGTGGCCTGACACTCAGGCCACTTGTCGTATATATACTCCTCGCGTAACACTTCTTCGCCATCTACGATCTATGCACCTGCATCATCACCTGAGTCGATGATATGCAACATATATAGTTGAGCAACAGAAAGAGACAGACTTGGCAAAAATAGAAACAACATATCATAAGCATAAATAACAAAGTTCATCGTACCCCAAAATGCCCTAACTAGAGTGATTTTTGCTAGTCGAGGAGGAGGACAGTTTAATTGCATCACAAATAAAGTTTCACCATGCATAACTCAAAGTTTTGTCATACAGAAAGTATGGACTAAACGGTGTAGGATCTTGAAGTAGATGTGTCTAGAGGGGGGGGGGGTGATTAGACACTTAATGCTAAAGTTGCAATTTTTAAGCTTTTTCGGTTTAAGTGGAGTTTAGGCATAATTTCAACATTCACAATACATATCAAGCAAGCATGCAAAGAGTGTATAGGCAGCGGCAAATAAAGCATGCAACTTGCAAGAATGTAAAGGGAAGGGTTTGGAGAATTCAAATGCAATTGGAGACACGGATGTTTTTCCCGTGGTTCGTATAGGTGGTGCTATCCTACATCCACGTTGATGGAGACTTCAACCCACGAAGGGTAACGGTCGCGCGAGTCCATGGAGGGCTCCACCCACGAAGGGTCCACGAAGTAGCAACCTTGTCTATCCCACCATGGCCATCGCCCACGAAGGACTTTCCTCACTAGCGGTAGATCTTCACGAAGTAGGCGATCTCCTTGCCCTTACAAACTCCTTGGTTCAACTCCACAATCTTGTCGGAGGCTCCCAAGTGACACCTAGCCAATCTAGGAGACACCACTCTCCAAGAAGTAACAAATGGTGTGTTGATGATGAACTCCTTGCTCTTGTGCTTCAAATGATAGTCTCCCCAACACTCAACTCTCTCTCATAGGATTTGGATTTTGTGGAAAGAAGATTTGAGTGGAAAGCAACTTGGGGAAGGCTAGAGATCAAGATTCATATGGTAGGAATGGAATATCTTGGTCTCAACACATGAGTAGGTGGTTCTCTCTCAGAACATATGAGTTGGAATTGTGTATGTGTTCTGATGGCCCTCTCCACGAATGAAGAGGAGGTGGAGGGGTATATATAGCCTCCACACAAAATCCAACCGTTACACACAGTTTTCCAATCTCGGTGGGACCGAATCAACAAACTCGGTCAAACCGAAAAGGTAAACACAGTGACCGTTAGAGATTTTCGGTGGGACTGACATGCAACTCGGTAGGACCGATATGGTTAGGGTTTGGGCATAACGTAATCTCGGTGAGACCGATTACACAAACTCGGTGAGACCGAGTTTGGTAATAAGCTAACCAGAGAGTTGGTCAGGTAAACTCGGTGGGACCGATTTGCTCTTCCGGTGAGACCGAAAAGTTACAAAAAGGAAACAGAGAGTTTGCAATCCCATCTCGGTGAGACCGAGATCCCTATCGGTAGAACCGAATTGCTAGGGTTTGGCAGTGGCTTATGACAAGTGAAACTCGGTGGCACCGGATAGAAAGAATCGGTAGGACCGAGTTTGGCTTAGGGTTTAGGTCATATGTGGAAGTGGGAAAGTAGTTGAGGGTTTTGGAGCATATCACTAAGCACATGAAGCAAGAGGCTCATTAAGCAACACCTCATCCCTCCTTGATAGTATTGGTTTTCCTATGGACTCAATGTGATCTTGGATCACTAAAATGTAAAATGAAGAGTCTTGAGCTTTAAGCTTTGGCCAATCCTTTGTCCTTAGCATCTTGAAGGAGTTCCCACAACCTTTAGTCCATGCCACTCCATTGTTGAACTTATCTGAAACATACTAGATAGAAACATTAGTCCAACAAGAGATATGTTGTCATCAATTACCAAAACCACCTAGGGAGCACTTGTGCTTTCAATCTCCCCCTTTTTTGTAATTGATGGCAACATACATCAAAGCTTTAGATAAGGATATAAAGAACAACAAGTAAAGCTTTGGAAGGACATGCAACAAGCATAGGCTCCCCTTACATGAATGCAATCATATGAATATAAAATATAGAAGCATGTGAGAGCATAATCATGACAGAGTAGGCAAAGTGTTACATTTATCTTGGCCATATGCATTAGAGTAAAAGATTATCAAGGAAAATACCTTCATGCTCATGAGTCCTTCTTGCAAACAGTATGTACATAAGCAAGAACTCCTCATACTCATGATTTTGATGCATACACTTACCGTGTAGTCTTTGAGTTGGCTTAGGATGGAATGAACCTGATCAAACAAAGTTAGATAACACAGGTACATCCACTAGCCAGAGCACACAAAAGAAACCACAAGAATGCCAAGACTGGGATGACATGTAGAGAGTGAGTACAAGGTACCACATTGGATTCAACATGTCCCCAAGAGTAAAGATATGCAATGAATTTGACTGATTTCTTTCCCTTAGGTGTCTTGCTCCCCCTGAATCTTATATGGGATATTGGGAGAAGATAGGGAACAGAAAATCAGAGCTGAAAGATACAAATGGATAGAACTTAATGCAAATACATGTCTTTCCCCCAAAAAGGCATGTGACATCTCTCCTCTTGAACATCAAGCATCTGGGATCCTTGAGTATTCTCTCCCCCTGGAAATCTCTTTCTCCCCCTTAATACTTTCTCTCTTGCAGGTTTAGTTCTTTAGTTCTTGAGACTTTTTCTCTCCCTTGATGTGATCTCTCTCTCCTACAAGCTTTGATGTGATCTCTCTCTCCCCCTTTGACATCAATTTCCAAGAAGGGCTTTCTGGAATCCGTCGTATAGGTTTGGTCCTTGAGACTCAGCACAAAGCAATGGATAAAACTGTGATGCTTGAAGAGGACAAGATTCATTGAGTAGAGCTGGATCAGAAGAAATATAGAACAAGTGGCAAATTTTTTTCCTGTTGCGAAGTCGGTGGCACCGAGTGGAATTTTTTGGTGGTACCGAAAGGATTCGGTTGGACCGAAAATTACAAGTCGGTGAAACCGAGTTTACACAAAGAAAAAACATTTGTCACCTCAGCTCGCTAGACATGTATGATCTCACAAAGATTTGCAATGAATTACCTGAAGGATTTGCAAGGAATTGAATGCAGAAAATGCAGAACAAAAACAAAGAGAAAAGAGCAGAAACTGAAAGATCTAGATGAAGTTTTTTTTTGAAAAAGAGAAAGAAAATAAACATGCATGAGACAAATGCAATAATACAGAAAAGAACACAAGAGAACTTCATCTAGAGTTGGGCAGTGACATAGTCACCTATGTTAGAGTATATTGACTTAGGAGTCAAGTGAGAACACTTGATCATAGGTCATACTCATCGTTGAAGCTCAAAAGGGGGTTACCATTTTTCGTTTAAGCATCTTGATGTATTCACATCTTGTTGAGTTGCTTTGACTCATGTCTTGGAGTAAAGCTTCTCTAAGATGGAATTACATACCTTGGGTGGTGGTGTGGTTCTTGCTCATGTAGTTGAACTTGTGTGGGTGCTCAAGGTTGATGTAGCTCATCAAGAGTTGGGAGCACCACTTGGAGTTTGAGTTCATCTACCTACATGGGTTAGTTCTTGCAAGGAAGAGCACTTGTGTATCCAAAAATGACAATCATGAAGCTCAACATAGAATTTGTCAAAGGATATGTTTGAATGGTTTTGTGCTTCCTTGTCTTCAACCACCATTGTGTAGAGTCTTGGTGATGTAGAGATTGCTCAAGATGTGAGTGAGTCGCAATCTCATGTAATTAGATTCAACCAAGCACCTACATGGGTTAGACAACATGCAAGGTGCAAATATATCCAAGACATAAGATAGTTATCATAAGAGATATATCATGGATTAGTCATAAGCTCATGTCTTGCATGTATCCAATGGAGTTTCTACTCCAAGTTTGAAGCATCAATGATGTTCAATTCTCCTCTCAACCTGCAAAACACTTTCTCATCAAGAGGTTTAGTAAATATATCCGCTAATTGCTTATCGGTGCGAACATGCTTAAGATCAATGTCACCCTTAGCAACATGATCTTGAATGAAATGATGACGAACTTCAATATGCTTATTTCGAGAATGTTGTACAAGATTATGACCAATTTTGATAGCACTTTCATTGTCACAAAGTAGTGGAACATGTTTCACATAGATCCTATAATCTTTAAGAGTTTGGGTCATCCGAAGTAATTGAGCACAACATGAACCAGCGGCAATGTATTCCGCTTCGGTGGTGGATAAGGATACCGAGTTTTGTTTCTTGGAAGACCAAGACACAAGAGATCTACCAAGAAATTGACACGTACCCGAAGTGGACTTTCTATCAACCTTGTCTCCGGCATAATCCGAGTCGGAATAGCCAACGAGATCAAAAGAAGATCTCTTAGGATACCAAATGCCAAAGTTTGGTGTATGGATTAAGTATCTCACTATCCTTTTCACAGCCTTAAGATGACATTCTTTAGGAGCAGCTTGATATCGTGCACACATACACACACTTAGCATAATATCGGGACGTGAAGCACATAGGTATAACAATGAACCAATCATAGAGCGATAAACCTTTTGATCAACCGGTTCACCATCTTTGGTTAAATCATTATGTCCACTAGTAGGCATGGGTGTAGACATACCTTTGCATTCTTGCATATTGAACTTCTTGAATAAGTCCTTGGTGTACTTTGTTTGAGAGACAAATGTACCTTCCTTAGTTTGCTTGATTTGCAAACCGAGAAAGAATTTGAGTTCACTCATCATAGACATCTCAAACTTCTCTGACATTAGCTTTCCAAACTTTTCACTAAAGAGAGGGTTAGTTGAACCAAATATGATATCATCAACATAAATTTGGCATACAAATAGTTCTCCATTAACCCTTTTAGTAAAAAGAGTAGAATCAATTTTACCAATTTCAAAACCACTTGTAGTAAGGAACTTGGTCAAGCATTTATACCATGCTCTAGGAGCTTGTTTAAGACCATAAAGAGCTTTGTGAAGTTTGTAAACATGATTTGGTTTCTTAGGATTGATAAAACCGGGAGGTTGTTTGACATAAACTTCCTCCTCTATTTCACCATTTAGAAAAGCACTTTTGATGTCCATTTGGTACAAGGTGATATTATGGTGATTAGCATAGGCAAGTAAGATGCGAATGGACTCAAGTCTAGCAACGGGAGCATATGTCTCACCATAGTCCATACCTTCGACTTGTGTGTATCCTTGGGCGACGAGACGTGCTTTGTTGCGAACCACTTGTCCATCTTCATCTTGCTTGTTGCGAAACACCCATTTGGTACCAATGATGTTGTGGTTGTTGTCGGGCTTCTCAACTAATGTCCAAACTTGGTTTCTCTCAAAGTTGTGTAGCTCTTCATGCATAGCGTTTATCCAATCCGGATCTTCCAATGCTTCTTCAACCTTCATAGGTTCAATGCTAGAGATGAATGAATAGTTTTCACAAAAGTTAGCTAAACGAGTCTTTGAGCGAGTGATTCTCCCGGTTTGTATATCATTTAAGATTTGCTCGACGGGATGATCTTTGGCAATTCTTGCTCGAACTCGTGAGAGCTTTTGCTTGGGTCTTTGTTGAACATCTTCTTCATCTTGTTCTTCTTCTTGGTCTTCTTCATTGTTGACGTTGTCGTTCTCTTGTCGTGGTGGAGAAGGAGGTTGTTGATGTTCGTCTTGATGTATTTCCTCGTTTTCTTCATCTTGGTGTGTCCCACTTGTGGATGCTTCCGTGTCAATTCTTGGTTCACTTTGTCGTGAAGTAGAAGCTTCCACTTGGACGGATGAAGTACTCTCCTTCACCTCCGTTGGACGAATTTTGCCAATGGACAAGTCTTGGATTGCTTCTGAAGGGTCTTTGTCTCCTACATCAATTGGCAATTGCTCTACTTGCGAGCCATTAGATTCATCAAACTTCACATCTACCGTCTCTTCAACCTTTCGGGTGAAATTGTTGTAGACACGGTAAGTGTGAGAGTTTGAGCCATAACCAAGTAGGAAACCTTCATGAGATTTAGGAGCAAACTTTGAACGACGATGCTTATCAAGAATGTAGCACTTTGAGCCGAATACTCGAAAGTATCCAACTTGGGGTTTGTTACCGGTGAGGAGCTCGTATGCCGTCTTGTCGAGTAGCTTGTGAAGATACAAGCGATTTGTTGCGTGACAAGCTGTCTCAACCGCTTCTGCCCAAAAGTGCTTCGGCGTCTTGTATTCATCAAGCATCGTTCTTGCCATTTCGATGAGCGTCCGGTTCTTCCTCTCAACAACTCCATTTTGTTGAGGTGTGTACGTAGCCGAGAACTCGTGTGAAATCCCTTCTTCGTCAAGAAAGGTGTCCACATTTGCGTTCTTGAACTCCGTTCCGTTGTCACTCCGAACCTTCTTGATCTTCACGTCAAACTGATTTTGGGCCTTCCTAGCGAAGTTTCTGAAGATCTTCTGGACCTGCGACTTGTCATTAAGAAAGAACACCCACGTAAATCTTGAAAAATCATCAACTATAACTAGACCAAAAGAATTTCCACCGAGACTCTTGTAGGCGTTGGGACCAAAAAGATCCATATGAAGTAGCTCGAGTGGCCTCCTTGTGGTCATGATGTTCTTCACGGGATGTCTTCCTCCAACCTGTTTACCTGCTTGACAAGCACTGCAAAGTCTATCCTTATCAAATATGACATCGTTAACTCCAAGGATATGATTTCCTTTAATAAGCTTGTCAAGGTTTCTCATGCCAACGTGACCTAGTCGTCTATGCCACAACCAACCTTTTGAGGATTTAGCAATAAAGCAAGTTTTAGGTTGTGCCTTTTTAGAGAAATCGACAATGTAAAGATCACCTCTACGCATACCGGTAAAGACCATTTTATGATTGTCTCGACGAAATACTTGGCACTCTACCTCAGTAAATAGGACATTCAAACCGAAATCAGCAAGTCTAGATACTGAAAGTAAGTTGTAGCCAAGAGATTCAACGAGCATGACATTTTGAATGGAACTATCATGTGAGATGGCCACCTTACCAAGGCCAACCACTTTACCCTTTGAATTATCACCAAAGGTGACATATTTTCGAGGGCCGTCATTTTCAGCAAGCTCACGGAACATCTCTTCATCTCCGGTCATATGATCAGTACATCCACTATCAAGAACCCATTCCTTTCCTCCTGACTCATATCCCCGAAGATTTGCCATAAGACCAAAATGTCTCATTGCATCATCAAGATCGAAGTCACTATCATCATCATCATCATAGTATCCATGTTCACCATGATCTTGTGACTCATCATTTCCTAGAGAGGGTAATTCATTAGATAAATGATCATCAAAGTGGTCACCTTTATGAATTCTTATAGCTTCGAATATGATATCACTAATGATTCCAACATCTCCTTTAGCTCGCTTGAGATTGGCAAGCTCAAATAGATAATCACCAAAACTAGGATCACTAGAGTTCATCTTACTCAAGGCAATAGATTTATGGAGAATTTCATCCAAATTTTTCAAGGAATGATCGGGAAATCGTTCCTCAAGAAATTTCCATATAGTATAGGCACAATTAAGAGTAGGCAAATTAGCAATCAAATTTTTGGGCAATCCTCTAATGATGAGCTCAATAGTTCTAAGATTGCGAATCATGTCAATATCTTCATCTAGGGTAGGATGCAAAGGATCAATATGAGGTGCACAAGGACTAGCAATATACTTGTTCAAATGATATTGATTGAAGATTACAAGCATCTCATTTTTCCACTCGTGAAAATACTCTCCATCAAGAATAGGCACTCTATGTCTAAGACTCCCTAAAGTAGACACATCCATCTTCCTCCAATGGTGATTAAACCAAGGCAATGGAAACCAAGGCTCTGATACCACTTGTAGGATCTTGAAGTAGATGTGTCTAGAGGGGGGGGTGATTAGACACTTAATGCTAAAGTTGCAATTTTTAAGCTTTTTCGGTTTAAGTGGAGTTTAGGCATAATTTCAACATTCACAATACATATCAAGCAAGCATGCAAAGAGTGTATAGGCAGCGGAAAATAAAGCATGCAACTTGCAAGAATGTAAAGGGAAGGGTTTGGAGAATTCAAACGCAATTGGAGACACGGATGTTTTTCCCGTGGTTCGGATAGGTGGTGCTATCCTACATCCACGTTGATGGAGACTTCAACCCACGAAGGGTAACGGTCGCGCGAGTCCACGGAGGGCTCCACCCACGAAGGGTCCACGAAGTAGCAACCTTGTCTATCCCACCATGGCCATCGCCCACGAAGGACTTGCCTCACTAGCGGTAGATCTTCACGAAGTAGGCGATCTCCTTGCCCTTACAAACTCCTTGGTTCAACTCCACAATCTTGTCGGAGGCTCCCAAGTGACACCTAGCCAATCTAGGAGACACCACTCTCCAAGAAGTAACAAATGGTGTGTTGATGATGAACTCCTTGCTCTTGTGCTTCAAATGATAGTCTCCCCAACACTCAACTCTCTCTCATAGGATTTGGATTTTGTGGAAAGAAGATTTGAGTGGAAAGCAACTTGGGGAAGGCTAGAGATCAAGATTCATATGGTAGGAATGGAATATCTTGGTCTCAACACATGAGTAGGTGGTTCTCTCTCAGAACATATGAGTTGGAATTGTGTATGTGTTCTGATGGCTCTCTCCACGAATGAAGAGGAGGTGGAGGGGTATATATAGCCTCCACACAAAATCCAACCGTTACACACAATTTTCCAATCTCGGTGGGACCGAATCAACAAACTCGGTCGGACCGAAAAGGTAAACCTAGTGACCGTTAGAGATTTTCGGTGGGACTGACATGCAACTCGGTAGGACCGATATGGTTAGGGTTTGGGCATAACGTAATCTCGGTGAGACCGATTACACAAACTCGGTGAGACCGAGTTTGGTAATAAGCTAACCAGAGAGTTGGTCAGGTAAACTCGGTGGGACCGATTTGCTCTTTCGGTGAGACCGAAAAGTTACAAAAAGGAAACAGAGAGTTTGCAATCCCATCTCGGTGAGACCGAGATCCCTATCGGTAGAACTGAATTGCTAGGGTTTGGCAGTGGCTTATGACAAGTGAAACTCGGTGGCGCCGGATAGAAAGAATCGGTAGGACCGAGTTTGGCTTAGGGTTTAGGTCATATGTGGAAGTGGGAAAGTAGCTGAGGATTTTGGAGCATATCATTAAGCACATGAAGCAAGAGGCTCATTAAGCAACACCTCATCCTCCTTGATAGTATTGGCTTTTCCTATGGACTCAATGTGATCTTGGATCACTAAAATGTAAAATGAAGAGTCTTGAGCTTTAAGCTTTGGCCAATCCTTTGTCCTTAGCATCTTGAAGGAGTTCCCACAACCTTTAGTCCATGCCACTCCATTGTTGAACTTATCTGAAACATACTAGATAGAAACATTAGTCCAACAAGAGATATGTTGTCATCAATTACCAAAACCACCTAGGGAGCACTTGTGCTTTCAAACGGACACATTGTCATATATCGACAATCACTCCAACATGTTGTTCCATCCATCCAAGTTAGGGAGATAGTCCCTGAGCCTAGTGAAAGGCTTCAGGTCGAGACGCTGAGAGGCTATCCATGTTCGGACGTCTTCCCACGACATTTGTCCTTCTCCGTAGAACATCCCTATTTTTCCGATGACCTCGTTCATGATGATTTGGGCAAGTTCGCGCTGGATGTTATAGAACTCACCTCGAAGTCGATGATCCTCGATATCTCCTATGTCCTTTGCCCATTGCAGAATATGGGCATCGCCGGAAGAAGGTGCCATGCGAAGGTTGTGGTGATCCCGTCTATACTCCAGCATGTGGTGTAGGACATAGAATCCATCATTAAGAGAATCGTTGGGTTGCTGGATGCAGCAGAAGTCGGTCTTATGGCTGAAGGCAACCCTGCCGCCCCTTATCTTCTTGTCCCTGACCTCTCCACCCATTGATTGGTAGTAATACATAGCATTGTCGAGAACATCCTTGGTGTGGGTGTAATCCTTTTTGTGAATGTTCTTCGACGAGTCCAAGTAAAGAGCGTGGGAGAATCGGGGGTAGAGGATAATGAGGACGGTGCCAAGGGGTCTGGGATGCCCAGACTCGCGGCTTCCGCATCCTCCTTGGCCCATTTGGACCTCTTTCCTCCGTAACCATGGCTTCCGAGGTGGTGGCTCCCAAAGTTCCTCTCTTGAAGCCCCTTCATGTACTTAGACTTTTTTTTGGCATCTTCGGCCTCGCAAGCCTCCTTGAATATTTGAAACTGCTCTTCTGTGATTGTCGGATTATCCTTTACAATCTCGGAGTAGGGTTCCTTCTTGTCGATGATCCTTGCTTTCACTCGATTTTTCCAGGCGGCCAACGCGTCGCTAAACTTGGTCATGGCGTGTTTGTTTATCTTCTTCATTGCCGGGTCCTCATCTGGATCTTTATAATCCTTCTCATTCTGTCCCGGGAACAAGAATATCTGGTGAAACTTCTTTAGGAGGGAGCTCCTAATATTTTCTATCTTCTATAGTTTCTCATCGTTGATGGTGGCGCTTGTCCGTACGATGCAGCCTATTTGATTGTCGTAGCATCGACGCGCTTCCTCGGGCGCCGTTGGCTCAAAATTGTCGTCGTCCACCTCCGTGACCACCACTCTAGTAGTCCTGAGTTTGTTAGGAACCCGTTGCCTCTTTACTTTCGGTTCTACACCGGCTCCGCTCCCCGAGGCAGCACCGGTCTTAGTCTCAGTGCCGGTGTCAATACCGGTCTGAGTCTAAGCGCCGGTCTTAGTCTCATCACCGGTCTGCGTGTCGGTATCAGTCCCCGATGCCACCGGTGGGCCCAACAATAACATCGGTTGATCGTTGGTAAGGCTAAAAAATTCGTCTGCCACTCGGTAGGCGTCGTCGCAATCACCAGAACCCTGTCCTTCATCGTTGTTAGCCATGTTTCCTATGATTAAATCTAGTCAATTAATTCTAGACCTAATAAAATGAATAATGACATAAAAAGGCCTATTGTTTTGCAGGAATGTTGACTCCTTCCTGGTGCGGCAAATCACGGGCACTCGATATGTCCTAGTTTGTAGCACAAGTCATGCCAAAATTCACGGAAAATTTCGGCATGACCTTTGATAAAAAGTGGACAAATCGAGAACCTGAAATTTGCCAGAACAGAAATGAATCAACATTCCGGCAAAACATAGGCCACTTAGCATCATTCCCTGGAAACAGTGTTCAAATATCCCTCTTCGACACCGCAACACATGTCCAAATATACATGAGCAACCACATGTCCAAATTTCACAAGCTAATTCAAAAAAAGTGTAGAAGAAAATTCATTTAACTACTAATAGAACAAAATTCAGTTAACTTTAGTGCTCTATAATGATGAAAGGAAAAAAATTCAGTTAACTACTAATTTCATTCATTTAGGTTATTCATTTAACATCACCCAATTAACCTACTGTACCACTCCTACTAGCAGCACTACTAACCTAATTAACCTAGCAAAACTCTAGTGCCCTAACTGAAAAACATCTAATTAACATCTACTAGTACCACTATTGCCCTAACCTAATTAACATCTACTAGTATCACTATATACTATACAAGCAGCATCTACCCTAATTAAACCCTACTGCCCTAACTAACTTTTGTTGTAAACCAAATTTTTTGCTCTAAACTAATTTTTGCTCTAACATCTACTACTTAACATCCTTTGCTCTAAACTAAATTTTTTGCTATAAACAAACTTTTGCTCTACTAGTTTTTTTCTAAAATACAGAGAGATATGAGTGGGGGAGGGGTGGGGGACTTATAGAGAGGGGAGAGACGATGGCGGGGAGGTGCTCGGTGACGGAGGCAGTGGCGGAGAGGGCGGGCTCGGGCACGGGCAACGGCGGTCCTGGGCGGGCTCGGGCGGTGGTGAGGTGGAGGGCGCCGACGATGACGTCGAGGGTGGTCTCGGGCGGCGGCGGTGAGGATGACGGCGGCCTCGGGGGGAGACAGTGAGGTTGTGGGTGTCCAGGGCGGCATGAGACGGCGGCAAAGTGGGGCGACGATGAATTGGGGAGACGGCAGCGAGGGCGAGGGATTTGGGGAAGAAGTGGTGGCTGGGGGCGGGGAGGGGGGACCGTTGTTTAAGTGAAACGTAACGGTAGCGCGTTTCTGAAAACGTGCTATAGCTAAGTTAGCTATAGCGCGTTTCCTGAAACCTGCTACTGCTATTCCTTTCTCATTTTTCCTTTTTTTTATTTTTCTTTACATTTTATTTTTTTTCCTTTCTCCTTTTTCTATTTCTTTCATTTTCATTTACCTTTCTACTTGTTTTTCACTTTATTTTATTTCCGGTAGCAGCAACGCCTTACACATAAGCGCGCTACAGCTAAGGAGAGTAGCAGTAGCACTGGGCCAGTATACGCGCTACTGCTAGGTTGGGCTAGCCATGCGCGCCCAGTTCAAACATAGCAGCAACGCTTTTCGCTAGTACGTGCTACTGCAAAAGTCATAGCATCAGCGTGGTTTATTTACGCGCGCTGCTACTAAGTAGCAGTAGCGTTTGATTTTGTACAGCGCTACTGGTAAGATTCTGTGTATAGGCTTTTCCCTAGTAGTGGAATGTTGGTTCTTCAAGCAGTCCGGCAAGCTCAACGCCGTACACAAGGGGGAGGATACACCAAGCGAAGATGAGGATGAGCCTCTCAAGGAAGACACTGGGGAACAAAAGAAATTTCCACCAGAAGTCAAAACAGTAAACGTGTTACATGTGATCGATTGCAGAAACAAAACGGCACTCCCAGAAAAATACGCCCGAAGGCCTATCACCGCGGAGTCCAGCCACTGGTCGTCTCCACCGATCACTTTCGACCATCGTGATTACTCAGCAAGTGTCCAGCGTGCAGGATGGGCTGCCCTGGTATTAGACCCAATAATTGACGGATACCACTTCACACGAGTCCTGATGGACGGCGGCAACAGTCTAAACCTGATATACCAGGATACAATCCGCGAAATGGGGATAGACCCAACAAAAATTTGCCATAGCAATATTACCTTTAAAGGAGTAACGCCAGGCCCATGGGCTCATTGCACAGGCTCCCTGCTACTAAAAGTTATATTCGGCTTCCCCGATAACTTCCGTAGCGAACATTTAACCTTCCACATGGCTCCGTTTCAAAGTGGCTATAAAGCACTACTCGGACGCGAAGCTTTCGCTTGCTTTAACGCAATACCACACTACGCTTCCTTCACACTCAAGATGCCTGGTCCACGTGGCATCATTACAGTGAACGGAAGTATTAAGCGATCTCTGCGCGCCGAAGAGCGTGCGGCTGCTCTAGCAGCCGCACACTAAAAACGGCCTCACCAACTAAAGCATTTAGCAGGTCATCATGACCTCGGACACGGTTAGACGAGTCCGGCGCAGCTATATGCAATATTTACCGGATCAATAATCACACCCCTATTACAAATACAAGGGGCTCAACGTGCGCAGACAAGCGGCAATTCTTACTTACCTTGAATTATACATGATTTCTTTAAAAAAACTATCTTTTTGCACGACAGATTTTTCACCTAAGCTCCTCTCTTTTACAGATAATCATCGTGCTACACCCATCCAGGATACGGCACAAAGGAGATACATGCGCAGACATGTAGCAGGGACCCGCTCCAAGGATTCTTTTTAGATTAAGACCCTGCGTAAACCTTTTTTACTTTCTCTTGTTGATACATATCCACCGAATTCTCAACACAGTTGAGAAGGATGCTGGCGTCTTGGCATGTGGCCAGGTCAGAATAATGCACGTACCTGGACACAAGGGGCTTCTTACGAAGGGCACTATTTAGGCCCGGTTTATACCATAAAGACCAAATACCTTAGGGAGTGTTCGGCGTCGCGAGTTTGGCCTTATATGCATCAGCTCCGAATCATTATCTTTGGTCAAATGTTGGTTTTGCCTAGCTCCTGTGTTTTGGTGCCTTATGTTCCGCTTTACCGGCTAAGGTAGCACCAGGAGAACTACTGCGATTGTGCCCTGGTTCATCCGGACAAGCACCTTAGTAGAGAAAGCCGAAAACTGACTGTCATGATATAGCGTGAGACTGGTCAACCACTCGGTGACCTATCAGAATGTTAGAATTCCTCCACCTTAACGAAGGGCCATTTCCCGGCCAGGCATGTACGCACCCCGCGATCGGGAGAGTGCGGAGCCACCAGGGGCTATCTAGTACCCCACTGTCGAACTCCTATGGCTAAGTGAAAGTGTTAAAGCATTATAGTCCGGTTGCCTCGCTCGCTACGCTATCACCTCCTTAATAGGACCAAGACGTTGGGTTAAGTGTGAACACGCGTTTTTTGCGAACACCCCCGCATTTTATGCGTGGGGGTTGAAGCCGACGACTGCAATCTTTCAGGTTATACACAGGTATACATAAACGGCCGCACAGGAGGCATCATACTACTTTCAGGCAAAAGTATAAAAATAACCTTATAAAAAATTCATAAAAGCATTGTGCTTAAAATGAAAATACATATCACTCAAACATAATATTTTTCAAGCACTGGGCCTCTATCAAACGAGCACCCTCGAGAACCTCCTCAAAATAGTGCTCGGCAGCCACCCGACCTATGGCCGATCCCTGCGCCATAACAGTGGTAGCGTCCATCTCCGCCCAGTATGCTTTAACACGGGCAAGGGCCATCCGCGAGCCTTCTATGCACGCCGACCTCTTCATCTCATTAATCCGTGTCACCACATCAAGGAACTGCTACACTAAGCTGAAATAGCTGTTCGGCTTTGGTCTTTTCGGCCATAGCTGATCCACAACAGACCTCATGGCGAGTCCGGACAACCTATTCAGTTCGGCCCATTCGGTTAGCTAGTCAGTCAATGAAAGCGGACGCTCTGGAATGTGGAATTGCATCCAGAATAGCTTGTCCACTTCACGATCTGTCTGACCTTGGAAGTACTTGGCTGCATCGGCAGCACTCGCCGCCAAATCCATATACGCATCTGCCGAACTCCATAGCCGATCCAGAGGGGCATACCGAGGATCTCCGAACTTCCTCCGTAACATGAAGGGTTTCCCAGCCGCAATATCCCCGGCTTCCCGCAACTCCTCCTTCTTCGCTCTCATAGCAGAACGGGTGTCTTTGTCCGCCGCCGCGGCCTTCTCAAGGTCCGTTGCCTTCGCTCAGTTTTCTTTTTCAAGGAACCGGCAACAGTCGGCAGTGTCTTTTAGTTCTATGGCCATCTTGGCCATCTTCTCCTGGCTCTCGCAATGTGCGGCTTTCTCGGCTTTCAACTCTTTCGGCTACCTTCAAAGCAGCCGCATTACTAATCCTTGCTTGTTTCTTGGCTCGGGCAAGTTCCGCCCGCAAGGCTTCCACGGTGGCAGCTCCATCTGCAGTCACAACATATTAAAGATACTGGCATTATGCCGCTCTTACTATGTGGCGTTCACCGGATAATAACACTTACCCTGTGCCTCGTCAAGCCTCTTGTTAACAAGCTAGATGTCGGTGTCTGCCGCATCTAGTTGCCATTTTAATTGGGCAAACTCACTAGTCCGGCTAGCCACCGGAGCCTCCACCACCTGCACATAGAGGAAGTTTGGTTATTGCCTGGGAATATGATCCTCTGTTCACCGCCGTTATCGACGACAACCAGAGTCTCAGGGGCTACTATCTACATAGGGCACACCTAACATGTGCAGTACTATCACATATTATCTCACATACCTCAAAGCCTGTCAATAGACTCATAAAGGCTTCATGTAATCCACTTTCAGCGGACGAGATTGTCTCCATCACCATACCCATCAGCGTACGGTGCTCTTCTGAGATGGCCGCTCGCCCCACCAACTCCCTCAGAACGTCCGACCGCACACCAGATGGTACCGGACTCTTTCGTATGCTCTCTTCGGGAGCCGGACACTGGGGACTTTGGGGGTCTACGTGATTATCTTCTGGCCTCACCGGATCCGGAGAGGCCCTCCGTGACGACACTTCGGGGTCGCCCGCTTCTGGAGCGGAGGAGTCTGGGGGAGGCGTTTCGCTCTCCATCATCTCTGGAAGAAGGTCCCCCGAAGACGAGCTCATTTGAGAGGGGCTGAGGCCCGAACTGCAAGATATATGCGGTGGTTATTTTCTCAGAGGAAAAAGATAGCATACCCTTACTATTAAAATATTTTGGATCACTTACAACTCGTTGGAGGGCTGATCCCCCCGTGGACTCTGTGCGGCAAAATCACCCCCAAGGCAGGACCCTCAGTGGGAGACCTCTTCTCCCGTTTGGAGGCTTCGGCTTCCGGATCCTCGGAAGCAGTCCTTTCCTCCCCCGATCGTCCTCCTTCGTGGAGACGCTCGTTCCCTCGGTTGAAGCGGATAGCGATGGGGGCCCGCGTCCACCCGTATTATCTCCCTCAGTATCTTCCTTCAAGGGCTTCAGGCAAGGCGCGACCTCAAGCATCTTCTCCAATACCGGATTTTCCAAACCCTCAGGGAGGGGGGCCAAACACCGAATCATCTTTGCCTTTGTTAGCCAGTCCTGGTAAAAAAGCAAACTCTCAGAAATAACTTCGAATAAAAGACAACGTGTTCGGCTAGAGGATTTCTTACTTCTTCGGCGGCGCGGTTACTGCTCAGGCCCACGTCCTCGGTGATATCCGGACATTCCACTTGAGGTCCGAAGAATGACTTGTACATCTCCTCATGCGTCAGGCCGAGGAAACTTTGAATGGCACGTGGTCCCTCTGGGTTGAACTCCCACAAGCGCAGGGGCCGGCGTTTGCAAGGATGGACTTGACGAACTAGCATAACTTGTATTACCGCAACCAAATTAAAATCTCCCTCGAAGAGATCTCGGATGCGGCTTTGCAGTATAGGCACATCCTTGGCTGGACCCCAGCTCAGACCCCTGCTAATCCATGACATCAGTTGTGGTGGGGGGCCCGGGCGGAAAGCGGGGGCAGCCGCCCACTTGGCACTTCTGGGATCCATGACATAAAACCACTCCCGTTGCCATAATTCAGACACCTCTGGAAAGGAACCTTTCGGCCATGGAGCTCCTGCCATCTTGCCTATTGATGCACCTCCGCACGCTGCATGTTGCCTCTCGATCATCTTCGGTTATACTTCAAAGGTCTTGAGCCACTGGCCGAAGTGAGGGGTCACACGGAGGAAGGCCTCACACACGACAATAAATGTCGTGATGTGGAGAAAGGAGTCCGGAGCTAGATCATGGAAATCTAGCCCGTAATAGAACATCAAGCCCCTGACGAATGGATCCAGAGTGAGGCCTAGACCTCAGAGGAAGTGGGAGATGAACACAATGTTCTCGTTGGGTTCGGGAGTAGGGACGACCTGCCCTCGAGCAGGCAGCCGATGCGAAACCTCGGCGGTCAGGTATCTGGCCTCCTTCAACTTCTTAATGTCCTCTTCCATCACGGAAGAGGGCATCCATCGGCCTTGAAGGCTGGATCCGTACATCATTGAAGATCCGGAGCACCTAACCTGGGCTTTAGGTGTTAGAACTCGAGGCAGAGGAAGGGTTCGACTGAGCACGAGATAGAAAAAGCAAGAACCCCGTCCCTTTATAAAGAGGGTGAATATCAAGCGTCCTCTCCGTAGCCGCTTAGGACTTGCTTATAATCTAGGAGTCCTAGACACGGCTGGGTTACCCATGACCGTATTAATGAGAATCCCATAATTGGGGGAACACGAACTTTGCTTCGGCAAGACGTGTCACGAAACCGCCTCGCGTTATGTGTGGAGCTGGTTAAAAGAAACAGTTTGAATAATCACCGGGCCATGACGTAATGTCATGCTGCCAAAACAAGCCAGCAAATTAGATCTATGAAAGCGTTATTCTCTCTGTGGTGGAATGTGGAATTTATTTTGCAGGGTCGGACACTATCCTCATATTCGACTTCTTCTGTCATGTATTCGGAGAAGGAACCCGCCTTGCAATGCCGAAGACAGTACTGCGCACCGGACTCGTCGTCATTAAAGCCTGGTTCAGGGGCTACTGTGGGAGTCCTGGATTAGGGGGTCTCCGGACACCCGGACTATCTCCATTGGTCGAACTGTTAGACTATGAAGATACAAGATTGAAGACTTCGTCTCGTGTCCGAATGGGACTCTACTTAGAGTGGAAGGCAAGCTAGGCAATACGTATATGGATATCTCCTCCTTTGTAACCGACCTTGTGTAACCCTAACCCTCTCCGGTGTCTATATAAACCGAAGGGTTTTAGTCCGTAGGACAACAATCACAACATACAATCATACCATAGGCTAGCTTCTAGGGTTTAGCCTCTCTGATCTCGTGGTAGATCTACTCTTGTAACACCCATATCTTCAATATTAATCAAGCAGGACGTAGGGTTTTACCTCCATCAAGAGGGCCCGAACCTGGGTAAAACTTTGTGTCCCTTGCCTCCTGTTACCATTCGGCCTAGACGCACAGTTCGGGACCCCCTACCCGAGATCCGCCGGTTTTGACACCAACATTGGTGCTTTCATTGAGAGTTCCTCTGTGTCGTCGCCGTTAGGCTTGATGGCTCCTACTATCATCGATAGCGATGCGGTCCAGGGTGAGACTTTTCTCCCCGGACAGATCTTCGTATTCGGCGGCTTTGCGCTGCGGGCTAATTTGCTTGGCCATCTGGAGCCGGAGAAGCACCTGGGGGTGCCCCAAGGGGGGGGGCACAACTCACTAGGTCGCACAGGTGGGTTGTGACTACCTCAGTGGCCTCCCACACTGCCTCTTTGCTCTATAAATACCCCAATATTCCAGAAACCCTAGGGGAGTTGATGAAAATAAATTCCAGCCGCCGCAAGTTCCAGAAACCATAGATTCAATCTAGACACCATCACGGAGGTGTTCATCATCCTCATTGGTGCCTCTCTGATGGCTTCCTCTCTCTTTTGATTGTCAATACAATGGTCTCTTGGAGATCTATTTGATGTAACACTTTTTGCGGTGTGTTTGTTGGGATCCGATGAACTTTGAGTTTATGATCAGATCTATGTTTTTATCCATGAAAGTTATGTGAGTCTTTTGATATCTTACATACATGATTACTTATAGCCTCGTATTTCTTCTTAGAATCTTGGGTTTAGTTAGTCCAACTAGATCAATTTTTCTTGCCATGGTAAGAGGTGCTTTGTGATGGGTTCGATCTTACGGTGCTTGAACCAAGTGATAGAAGGGGAACCGACACGTATGTATCATTGCTATTAAGGATAACAAGATGGGATCTATTTCTACATAAATAGATCTTGTCTACATCATGTCATCGTTCTTATTGCATTACTCCATTTCTTCATGAACTTAGTACACTAGATGCATGCTGGATAGCGGTCGATGTGTGGAGTAATAGTTGTAGATGCAGGCAGGAGTCGGTCTAGTAATCTTGGACGTGATGCCTATATAATGATCATTGCCTAGATATCGTCATGATTATTTTAAGTTCTATCAATTGCCCAACAATAATTTGTTTACCCACCGTTGCTATTTTTCTCGAGAGAAGCCACTAGTGAAACCTATGGCCCCCGGGTGTCTTCTTTATTATATTTGCCTTTGCGATCTATTTTTATTTGTTTTTCAGATCTATTAATCGAAAAATAACAAAATACTTTGCAGAAATTTTTATTTATTTATTTTATCTCACGTTCCTGTGAGATCTATTTATCCAATCTACTACAATTTTACCTATATTTTTACCCGTGAGGGATTGACAACCCCTCTCTTACGTCGGGTTGCAAGTATTTGTTCTTTGTGTGCAGGAGCTGTTTACATGGTGTTGCGTGGTTCTCCTACTGGTTCGATAACCTTGGTCTCATCACTGAGGGAAAGACTTACTGTAGCTGTGCTACATCACTCCTTCCTCTTTGGGGAAATACCGACGTAGTTCAAGCCGCATCAAAAGGAATTTCTGTCACCGTTGCCAGGGAGGATCACGTCAAGATAGTCTCCCATGAACTTGCCAATTTCTGGCGCCTTTGCCGGGGAGAAATCATGAACATTTACCAGGTATCTAATCACAAATCTCATCTCCTTGCAATTTACATTATTTGCCATTTGCCTCTCATTTTCCTCTCCCTCACTTCGCAAAATTTGTCGTTTTATTCGCCCTCGTTTTCTTTTTACATTTTCTCATTAGATTTGTTTTTGAGTGCAATCTTATTGCGTAGTCACAATGACTCAAGAGAACAGCAAGTTATGTGATTTCTCCAATACCAACAACAATTATTTTATTAGCACTCCAATTTCTCCTCCCGCCACTAGTGCAGAGTCTTGTGATATTAATACCGCTTTGCTGAAGCTTGTTATGAAAGATCAATTCTCTTGTACTCCTAATGAGGATGTCGTGTCCCATGTTAACACATTCGTGGAATTATGCGATATGCAAAAGAAAAAAGATGTGGACAATAATGTTTTGAAGTTGAAATTATTCCCGTTTTCTTTGCGAGCTCGTGCAAAAATTTCATTTTCTTCTTTGCCTCGCAATAGTATCGATTCTTGGGATAAGTGCAAAGATGCTTTTATCACTAAATATTTTCCGCCGCAAAAATTATTTACCTTAGAACCCAGATCATGAATTTCAAGCAACTTGAACATGAGCATGTTGCACAATCTTGGGAAAGGATGAAATTAATGCTAAGGAATTGCCCAACTCATGGGTTAAATCTTTGGATGATCATACAATTTTTTCATGTGGGGTTGAATTTTGTTTCTCTTAATCTTTTGGATTCCGCCGCGGGTGGTACTATTATGGAAATTACTGTGGGTGAAGCCACCAAATTGCACTATAATATTATGGCAAATTATTCACAATGGCATACCGAAAGAGCTACTACTAGTAAAAAAGTTAATTCGGTTGAAGAAATTTCTTCTTTGGGTGAAAAAGTTAATGCTCGTATGAAATTGGTTGCTAATAAAAATGCTCCTATTGATTTTAATGATGTGCCTTTGTCTACTTTGATTGAGAAAAATAGTGATGCCATAGATGTGAATTTTATCTGTGGAAACAATTTCAATAACAATGCTTATAGAGTTAATTTTAATCCTAGGCCTTTTCCTAGTAATTCCTCTAATAGTTATGGTAATTCCTATGGTAATCATTCTTATAACAATAATAGGAACACCTCTGATCTTAAGAATAATATTAAATAATTTATCAATACTCAAAAAGTTTTCAATGCTACAATAGAAGAAAAGTTGAAGAAGATTGATGATATGACTAGAAGTATTGATAGAATTTCTCATGATGTAGAAAATCTCAAGATGAATTTTTTTTTGCCTAAGGTTGAGGAATCAATTAAGGCTCTTTATGTTTCTATGGATGAAAGCAAGAAAAGGACCGCTATGCTTAGAGCCAGAAGAGAATTTTTAGAAAAAGTGTTTTCTAGTGATTGCTTTCATAAAAGTGATGAAGGTCTTAAAATGATTGGTGTTTCCCCTATTGATTATTGTTTAGTAAAATTAATATTAATAATAAAGGGACTGCAAAAGAGTCAACTTTAGCTAGAAGGCGTCCCAATAATTCAGAGGGTGAAAATCTTGTCGAGAAGATTGATAAAAGTGGGTTTGAAGAGGTCAAACTTTAACTATTGATGTGCCCACTCTTTTGGATTACAAAGACTTTAATTATGATAGTTTCTCTTTGATTGATTTTATTTCTTTGTTGTAATTCGTGATAAATTCACCCCATGCTTATGAATAAAATAAAGGTTTTACTAAACATACCGTTGATGCTATGATGAAAGCTTTGGAAGAAAAGTTGTAATTAGAAATTTCAATTCCTAGAAAATTGCATGATGAATGGAAACCAACTATCAAAGTCAATATTAAAAATTATGAGTGTTTTCCTTTATGTGACTTGGGTGCTACTGTTTCTACAATTCCGAAATCTTTATGTGATGTGCTTGGTCTTACCGATGTTGAAGAGTGTTCTCTAAATTTGCACTTGGAGGATTCTACTATTAAAAACCTATGGGAAGAATTGATGATGTTCTTATTCTTGCAAATAGGAATTATGTGCTCATATATTTCATTGTTCTTGATATTTATTGCAATCCGTCCTATCCAATTATTCTTGGTAGACCGTTTTTGCGTACTATTGGTGTCGTGATTGAGATGAAAGAAGGCAATATTAAATTTCAATTTCCACTAAGGAAGAGTATGGAACAATTCCCTAGAACTATAATTAATCCACCATATGAATCAATCACGAGGGCATCTTATGGATCTAGAAACAAAGATGACAACACTTAGATCCTTTGCATTATGCCTAGCTAGGGGCGTAAAACAATAGCGCTTGTTGGGAGGCAACCCAATGAATAAATTTTTTTCTTTTTCTTTCTGTTATTGAGTTTTTTCACAATTAGGTTACTGCTATGATTGTGTTTTTTGTGTTTTAATTAGTGTTTGTGCCAAGTAAAGCCTTTGGGATCATGTTGGGTGATAGTTGATTTGATCTTGCTAAAAACAAAAACTTTTGCGCCAAGGAAAAAATATTTTTGTTTTTAACAGAAGCGCGATAAAATACTAATTATTTTTGCAGAAGATTAATATACAAATTGCTCACATTGTCCTAATTTTCCAAAATTATTGGAGTTACAGAAGTATTCGAAATCTCCATATTGCTATAGATTGTTCTATTTTTTGACAGATTCTATTTTCTTTGCATTGTGTGCTTGTTTTGATGATTCTATGCTTTTATTTGAAGAGTTTTTTCCATAGAAAAGTTGGAATATAGTAGATATAATGCAAAAATAAAATATGCATGGGTTTGCAATAGTACTTATTGTAGTGATTTACTTTATTATACTAACAGATCTCACGAAGGTTTTGTTGAGTTTTGTGTGATTGAAGTTTTCATGTTTTGGGTGACTTTACGATGGATGAAGGAATAAGGATTAGCAAAAGGCTAAGCTTGGGGATGCCCGTGTCAGCCCAAGATAATATTCAAGAAGTATCAAGCAACTAAGCTTGGGGATGCCCCCGACTGGCATCCCCTCTTTCTTCTAACAACCATCGGTATTTTATTTGAAACTATATTTTTATTCGTCACATATTATGAGTTTTGCGTGGAGCGTCTTGTATGATATGAGTCTTTGCTTGTTTTGCTTTGTGTTTTTAGTCATGAATCCTTGTCTGGACACACCTATTTGATAGAGACAAAATTATGCCATGACTTGTTAGAATTGCTCTCTATGCTTCACTTAAATCTGTATGAGCTATGGAATTGTTCTAGTGCTTCACTTATATCTTTTTGAGCACCGTGTGCTTTAGTATTTTTGAAGAAATGCTCTCAGGCTTCACTTAGATTAATTTGAGAGTTAGTAAAATTTTTAAGAAATTCTCTCTTGCTTCACTTAAATTATTTTGAGAGAAGAAAATTTTTATGCTCATGTTCTTCAGTTATATTTGTTTGAGATTATTAAAAGCAACATATGAAACTCGTCCCAAAGTGATAGATATCCAAGGAGGATATAATAAAAACTCCCATGAAGATCATAGGACAAAATACACTTGATTCCTTGTAATAGTTTTGAGATATGTTGATATAATATGTGAGTCATCTTGATGAGTAATTATGCTTTAGTAAGAATATTGGTGTTAAGGTTTGTGATTCCCTATGCAAGCACGATAGTCAATAGTTATGCAATGAAATTACATCCTACTTGTGGTGCATTATTCGGTGTTAGTTATGCTCAATGATCGCTTATGAGATTTTTCATTTCTTAGTTGGTCGCTTCTCAATCATTTGCTCGCCTTCATTTTGCACTAACTATGATCACTACTCGTGCATCCTAAATCCTTTAAACCGGTTTTTGCCACATGAGTCCACTATTTTTGGGAAACGTAGCATGCAATTTCAAAAAAATTCCTATGCTCACGCAAGATTTATCTTGGAGATGCATGGCAATGAGAGGGGGAGAGTGTGTTTATGTACCCTCGTAGACCGAAAGCGGAAGCATTTGACAACGTGGTTGATGTAGTCGAACTTCTTCTAGCTCTGACCGATCAAGCACTGAACGTACGACACCTCTGAGTTCTACGCATGTTCAGCATGATGGCGTCCCTCGCTTTCTTGATCCAGCAAGGTGTCGAGGAAGTAGATGAGTTCCGTCAACCGATGGTGTGGTGATGGTTATGGTGAAGTGATCCACGCAGGGCTTCGTCTAAGCACCGCGAGAATATGACCGGGGGTGTGAACTATGGAGGGGAGCGTCGCACACGGCTAACGATTGTTGTGTGTTCTAGGCGCCCCTCCCCACATATATATAGGTGGGAGGGGGAGGAGAGGGAGCCAGGGGCACCCTAGGGCTGGCCACTGCCCCCTAGGGGCCCAGCCTTGTCCTATGCCCCCCTTTCCATGTATGCATGAAGGGGAAGGAAAGAGGGGGGTGAGGGAAGGAAGGGGGAATCCTAATCCACACTTATCTTTCCCTTCCCCTTTCCTTTTCCTCCTCCTCTAGCCTTCTAGGGCGCACCAGCCCCTTGTGGGCTGGTGTGTTCCTTCACAAGGCCCATATGGCCCATAGGATTGCCAAGGGTGCCCAAAACACCTTCCGGTGGCCTGATAAGTACCCGATACCCTCACGAACACTTCCGTGTCTGAATAACATTGTCCTATATATAAATATTTAGCTCTCGACCATTTTGAGACTCCTCGTCATGTCCGTGATCTCATACGGGACTCCGAACAACATTCCTTCACCAAATCACATAACTCGTATAATACTAAATTGTCATCGAACGTTAAGCTTGCGGACCCTACGAGTTCGAGAACTATGTAGACATGACCGAGACACCTCTCCGGTCAATAACCAATAGAGGAACCTGGATGCTCATATTGGCTCCTACGTATTCTACAAAGATCTTTATCAGTTGAACAGTTATGACAACATACGTAATTCCCTTTGTCCATCGATATGTTACTTGCCCGAGATTCGATCATCGGTGTCTTCATACCTAGTTCAATCTGGTTACCGGAAAGCCTCTTTACTCATTCAATAATACATCATCTTGCAACTAACTCATTAGTCACTTTGCTTGCAAGGATTCTTATGATGTGTATTACCGAGAGGGCCCAGAGATACCTCTCCGATACTCAGAGTGACAAATCCTAATCTCAATCTATGCCAACCCAACAAACACCTTCGGTGATACCTGTAGAGCATCTTTATAATCACCCAGTTACGTTGTGACGTTTTATAGCACACAAGGCATTCCTCCGGTATCCGGGAGTTGCATAATCTCATAGTCGAAGGAATATGTATTTGACATGAAGAAAGCAATATCAATAAAACTGAACGATCAATATGCTATGCTAACGGATGGGTCATGTCCATCACGTCATTCTCCCAATGATGTGATCTCATTCATCAAATGATAACACATGTCTATGGTTAGGAAACTTAAGCATCTTTGATTAACGAGCTAGTCTAGTAGAGGCTTACTAGGGACACAGTCTTTTGTCTATGTATCCACACATGTATCAAGTTCACATCGCTATGTGATTAACACCCAAATAGTACTAAGGTGTGATCATGTTTTTCTTGTGAGAGAAGTTTAGTCAACGGGTCTGCCACATTCAGATCCATATGTGTAACATCCCAATTTTTAATTTGGATGTTTGTAATAAATCGTTCATATGCATCCATGATTTATGCATTTTGCCCCATTTGTTTTATTTGATTTTTGATCCAAGGAACTTTGAGCAACTCAAGGACCAAACCAGAGAGTTGGAAGTTTCCCTAAATCTAATTTTGAATTTTTTTCAAAGTTGGGAATTTGGATCACATTTTGTTTCATCAAAAATTCATTTCCATTATATGAAAAATAAAATAAAGAGAGAAGATAAAATGACTTCTTCAAAAATATAAGGAAAATATTGGAAATTGAATTTGGAATCAAAATATATTTGTTGGGTTTTATTTGCAATTTATTTTGTTAGTTTAGCAAAAATGTTTATTTTTAAAAACTTGCATTTTAGGCCAGATAAAAGTTCACTAGGTCATATATAAGACCATATAATTATGTGATTTTTTCTGGCATTTTTACACTTATATTTATTTGTATTTTTGGTGCCATAGTGTTTCTGTTCTTAAAAAAACTGCTAGCGCCCAGGCCAGGCCTAAGGCCCATACCTCTTCCCACGTACTCATCTTCTTCCTCCTCTCTGTACGTGAACACTGACATAACTTCCATCCAAGGAGCCTCCACCTCTTCCTTCCCTTCTCTTCCTGTCCCTCGCCCCGAAACACCTCTAAACGGAACCCCCTCTCTTCCCTCGACCCCTCCCCTTCACTAGTGTGCCCTAATTCCCCCTATAATGGCCATTAGAACCACATGTAACTGCTGCCATTAACGCCATTAAATTCGACGATGCCCTGCTCTCCTCTGGCTCCCCCTGACCCTCTATAAAAGCCCAGAGCGTTGCCCCAGTTCCCCTCGTCCGAAGCCCCCAGTTTGCAAAAGCTATCTCCCTCCCCAACCTCGACAATTGCTCGACGGAGTTCGTGG
Source organism: Triticum aestivum (assembly GCF_018294505.1). Classification (NCBI taxonomy): domain Eukaryota; kingdom Viridiplantae; phylum Streptophyta; class Magnoliopsida; order Poales; family Poaceae; genus Triticum; species Triticum aestivum. The sequence continues at coordinate 724,593,076 of NC_057797.1, forward strand.
ATTCTGGCGGCTTCTCCACCACGCCAGGAGGCGATACCGACCCCGCGGTATTGTTCCTCGGATCCTCCTCATCGTCCTCTACATTGTTCCGCACACGTCCTTCGCCGAAGCACACCGGAGCCACCTTCTTCCTCGTCACCGGCGACAAGTCCGGTGAGCACCCAGCTAGCCAATCAGAGAGCGCCACTTGTCATCTGGCCGAATTTCTTTTCTCTTTTTCCAGTATTTTTTCCAAATTCAGCTTCTTTACCAAATCTTCTTTCTTGTATATCTTTTAGTCTATAGATCCGATTTAGTTGATTATTTTTCCTACTAGTTCAAAGAAATCCCATCTATCCAGAGAAACAAACGAAAAATATTTTTGAAAACTTTAAAATTTGAATTCAAACAGATCTGAATTGAAACTTTGTTAGGCCGTATCTCGAGTTTTGCAACTCCGTTTTAGGTGATTCTTTTTGCAAATGGAAGCTCGTTACGTGTACTTTCTGTTAAAACCAAAGTCATTTATTTTTGTTGCTGTAAAAATTTTGTTCTGTACAGAAACTTTATTAGGTTGTTTTTGAAGTTTGCCGAAGTCCTCTCTTTGTTTTCTTTTTGATTCTTTGCATGTATGCTTATGTATGTTATTGCTTGCTTAAGCTAGATCATCCGGAGTGCGAGGCTTGCTACTATGAATCTTCACAGCTCAACGAACATCAGCAAGGCAAGTTCACACTTTGATCATACTTTTCAATACCCAGTTTTTACTATGCATTAGTTTCACCCTCAAAGATTGCATGAGTAGGATTAGGAACATGTGGTTATGCTTTGTAGCTCATGCGGTAGGAACCTATGACCTTTGATCACCCCAGGAATATTCGTTATATCATATATTGCTTAGCCATGCTCGTAGATGGGGATTGGTATGTGTGATCCATGCAAGTTGTGAGAGATTATAATTTTGGGACAACATAAGGTGGAAACTCTAATACACATCTGGGTGGATTGTTTGGGGCCCCTGGAGAAACTAGTGCTTGCCCAAGGGGAATCCCGGAGTACCCGTGTGATTACCCTAGGTCCGCCACCCAGGCTCAAAGGGATCATAAGATATTTCATGCCGAGAAACTTTCGTGTGCAGCCACAAGCCATTATGAACTCTAGCATAGTTGAGTAAGTCGTGTGACCTCTTTCCGTGGTAGACTAGCTGATGTAGGGGAAAGTACGTGTACCGGTCTACCCAGGGTTTGGAGGAAATACTTCAGAAAGGCTATGTCTCGATCTTCCGATCATGGAGGTGGTCGAGTCTTGTGGGGAAAATTGCGCAAACCTCTGCAGAGTGTACAAACTAATCATGATTAGCCATGTCCCCGGTTACGAACATCTTGAGTATCTAGAAGTGAATTATTGGTTGATATCATCACTCTTTTAATGAAATTATTGGGTTACTAATAACTTGGGAATTTTGGGATTGAGTTGGAGGAACCTTCTCAATAATGGCATTTGAATTTAGTAGTATTTTTTATTCCTTTGTTGTAGGGTAAAATTAGCTTCATGCAAAATAAAACTTAGAGCCTCTACCAGCTAAATTTGCATATAGAGATAGTTTTTTCCATTTATTATTATTCTATGGTGTGAAATTGCCAGCATATTCCATGTGCTGACCTACACGGCTGCAACGTCTCATGTTGTAGACTTTTCCGACAAAGATTGAAGGTGCGATAGGTCATTGTTCTACACTTTGTTTGCCATGGAGTTGGATGGACTCATTTACCTTCAATGCTTCCGCAGTTATTTTTATTGAGATGGGCTTTGGCCATATTATTGTAATAAATACTCTTTTTAGAACCTCGATGTAATAAAGTGTGATTGAACTCTGTTATAATTCCTCGAGTACTGTGTGTGTCAGCATACCAATCCAGGGATGACACTTAAGCACAGAGACTTCGATCCATTTTGGGTCGGGTCGCTACAAGATGGTATCAGAGCACACGCTGACTGTAGGACGCGACCGTCGGTGTCAAAACCAGCGGATCTCGGGTAGGGGGTCCCGAACTGTGCGTCTAAGGCAGATGGTAAAAGGAGGCGGGGGACACAATGTTTACCCAGGTTCGGGCCCTCTCGATGGAGGTAATACCCTACTTCCTGCTTGATTGATCTTGATGATATGAGTATTACAAGAGTTGATCTACCACGAGATCGGAGAGGCTAAACCCTAGAAGCTAGCCTATGGTATGATTATCGTTGTCCTAAGGACTAAAACGCTCCGGTTTATATAGACGCCAGAGGGGGCTAGGGTTACATAGAGTCGGTTACAAGGGAGGAGATCTACATATCCGAATTGCCAAGCTTGCCTTCCACGCAAAGGAGAGTCCCATCCAGACATGGGACGAAGTCTTCAATCTTGTATCTTCATAGTCCTACAGTTCGACCAAAGTATATAGTCCAGCTGTCCGAGGACCCCCTAATCCTGGACTCCCTCAGCAGCCCCCGAACCAGGCTTCAATGACGATGAGTCCGGCACGCAGATTGTCTTCGCCATTGCAAGGCGGGTTCTCCTCCAAATCCCGAGTACCTGTCATAACGAGTTGTGTCCGGCCTCCCATGAATGTTGCACTCCTCGGCTTCTATGCCTTAATAATGGCTATCTTCCACGTGTCGAGCGAATGCGAGAGGTCAGGGTGTTTTTACATTTACCACCCTAACCAGGTAGGTGAATCGTCTATTTAAACAGTCGGGGAACTTCAGATCTAGATCACACCACCTTCCCACAGCGAGTATCCATCGGAGCGTGCCCGGAAAAATCCATCCCATCATGGTCGGCCACCGCAGCTCCTCCTCTCGCCCTCGTAGCCCTAAGCCAGGTAGTTGGGAGAAGTGTTCTGTTCCCCATAGCCAACTAGTAGAGTTGCAGACCCAGGGGTTCCTCCCTCCTGCATACATGGTCCCCGTCCGAGCCGGACTAGCCACTTATAATGGCAGGGAGCAAGCAGAAAGATTTCCCAACCCATCCATGAGGGAGCGGCTATGCCTCGTCCCTTATTTATTGAGGGGACTCGGATTTCCAATCCATCCATTCGTCCGCAGGCTCCTGGAGTTCTATGGCCTCCAGCTGCATAACTTTACTCCCGCCTCCATATTACACATCGCAGGCTATGTTGCCCTTTGCGAGCTGTGTCTGGGCTGCGAAGCTCATTTCGAGCTATGGTAGAGGCTATTCTGCCTCGTGCCCCGTACACAGAAGGGGTCAATATTTCAAGTGGGCGGAGCCGAAATATGGTGCATCCCCGGGACCGGATACCTATCCGGTACTCCGAAGAAGACATCCGAAGACTGGCCTTCGGAGTGGTTTTATATGGAGGAGGTTCCCCTCCCGGACCCTATTCGGATGGGCCTTCCTGAGTTAACAATGCCCCTTTGAAGAAACGCCATAGCTAGTGCCCTCGGAGCCCCTAGGAGGAAGACAACAAAGAGGTCCTTTACCTGATGAGCCGGATAAAGACACTGGCCAAATCAGGACTGACAATAATTGAGGTTATGTCAATATGTATAACGCAGGGGGTGCAGCCACTTCAATATCGGGGACAACCCATGTGGAACTTCAATGGAGAAGACGATGCCACCCGCTGCGGCCATAAAGGCTCGAACTCTGCAGCCGCTCTGGTGAAAATACTATCCGATTTATATAGGGAGAGGAAGAGGAGTTCATCCGCACTAAGCCACGGGATGGATTCTCCATGTACAACCTCCCGAACTGGGTGAGCTGCTGCTTTTTACTCCAAACCTTCCCGCTTTCTTTGTCATACATATTTACCTTGCTATTTCATAGGAGGCACTATGAAAAGCTGTGAGGGGGATTCATAACCCGTCTCCATAGCCAGAGGACCCTGATCGGGCCCTCGATCCTGGATTCAAGGAAGATCTAGACATATTCGTGGAGCTCATCGACAAGACATTTTATTAGTTAAGCTGCGATGGTGCCTTGGTGCCCATCACCGCCGATTATCCTGGACTACTCCCTGCATCACATGTAAGTAAAATCAGAGTCCCAACTTCTGAGAAGGATCCCCTTTTTCGCACTTCACCCACCGCACACGTATGGTGTCTTGCAGGGAAGGCCTTCGGGATGCCATGCCGAACCCGTAGTGGCTCACCAACAAGGGGCACCGAAACCGGGTATGCTTAAAAGGAAGGCGGTCAGGACTGAGATGCCGTCGCATAGGTATGAAAAAGAACCCTGCTCCATGGTTATTGTCTTTAAAATATAATAACGTCCGTGGTTAAAAGCAGGAAAAACGCTCGCCGGACCGTATCCGAAGAGCCTGCCGGCCATGCCTCCACCAGCAGGGCTCCAGAGCCGGACTTGGAGGCAGATGCTAACATGGGGACAACGCCGGATATTCCTCCTACCGAGGATGCGGATAGGCTGTCCGCCACAAATTCCGAAGTGGAGAGTGTCGTCAAGCACAGGCGTCGCTGGGCCGTACTCTGCGACCCTGGTTTTTCTGAAGAGGCATTTGATGCCTTCAACTCAGGGGATGCGTACATCTGAGCTGCTCAAAATGGTCTTGCCAGAGCCACGGACCAGTATGTAAAGGATATACGGGTAATAAAATCTGATAATTATATATACCGGTAGCCCCTGAGACCTGAAACAGTTGGCACAACTGATTTAAGGATCATTATTTGCATAGGTTCTTACTGAAAAGAATACCCAGTTGTCTCAAGAGCTGGAGGAGTGCAAAGCCCAGCTACGGGCCGCAGTTACCAAATGGAGGAGTCCCAGAAGGCCCCATCTCGTAACACTTGTTCCTACCGAAAAGAATGAGATGTACCAGTTAATATTTGGCTTGCATGCTAATCTAATTGATAGATTTTGCAGATGATTCCAGACTGAATCCGGAGGAGCAACATGCTCAACGACAGCTGAAGGCTGGCGAGCGCATGCTTACACAAGTAAGGCGGGAGAAAATGATCTCCAAGATGCCAATACCCGGCTGGATGTTGAACTGAAAGATGTTCGGGCCCAACTGGTTGACTCCGTAAAGGAGAATAAAAGGCTTCGACGCGACATTTTCAGTAAGTGCTTGAGTGAACTTCTATAGAGTTCGGCAAAGAAACCAGCTAACAGAGCTATATCTGTAGGCATGCTGATGGGCCGTCCCGGAGAGCAGATGCCCGGGTCTGCGGGAGATCTTCTACCAGAGCTCTCACAACTGCACGAACAAGTTCGGCAGGTGATGCAGGACCTTGCCCAGGCCTTGTGGCCATCCGCCTCCCTGCCAGGAGGCATGGGGGAGCTTCTAGAGATACTCAAGGGAGCGCGGCGGCGCTTCCGATTATGGAAGATATCTGCCTGTCGACAAGGTGCGAGGGAAGCCTGGGCCATGGTGAAGACTCGATATACCAAGGCTGATCCGAACCATATGGCCGACGTTGGACCTGTAGGGCCTGACGGGAAAGATATCTCCGTCAGCTTGGCGTATGACCAGGTGAAATTAGCCGCAAAGTATTCCCAATAGGATTGTAGGCTAGACAGCCTGTTGGATGGTATATAAGAAGAATTTAGTTAGTCTAAGTGATTGTGTACTTTGAGTGACATATATTGGCCCTAGCCGGATTGTAAATCATTTGTCATGGCGGACCTTTTCGCTTTGACCTCCGGACCCGACAGTCCGGAGTGTATCCGAATACCCACTCAGTTATGTAAAAACCGAGGTACGCGTGGAAACCAGGCGTAGGGGTCATAAGTGCTTGAACACACAAGTACCCAACTAGTTATGTTATATTACATGGATAGTAAGAAACATCTTCCAGGGAGAATAGTTCCATGAAGGGTTCCTTTCCCTGGGTACGCATGCATTAATGTGCATGTCCGAACTGCGACAAGAGACGCATGATATAAACATCTGGGGGTATGTATTCTAATAAGTAAAAAAGTCATCCTTTGTTCGCCGACAAAATATTCCCTTAAGAACGCTAGCTTTTGGCTTCACCTAGTCTGAGGTACACATCCGGCTGACCCGGCAGTAACAATCGCAGAGGTGCTCCCCTTATGCCCTAGCCAAATTAACGGGAACATAGGGCATAAACACAAGAGCCAGGCAACCCAGCTTGGCCAAAACTTAAGTCATATCGATGCATATAATGGCAAAGAAAAGGTGCATATGTAAAAATAACACATGTGCGGCAGGCATAGAGCCCGCATCAAAATTATATTAAGCTTCTGTATAAGAAGCCCCCAGGTATAATGAGTGCGCTTAGCGCGTACAAATTGTGCAATCAAGACACAATTTAACCTTTGAAGGTCGCGAAGAAAAGGAAAAAAGACAGAAAAATATAGATAACAAATATATAAAAAAATTGAAGGAGGTAAGGAGACGAACACAGAGTCCGGCGCTAGGCGTAGAACCTTCGGAGTCTGGCCGTGTTCCATGGGTTTGGCTCGAGTCGATTGTCCGATGCATCCCGCAGATGGTACGCTCCACCGGTCAGAACTCTGTCAATAATGAAGGGACCTTCCCATTTGGGTTTGATCTTGTTGTTTTTCTTCTCTGGTAGGCGTAGAACGAGTTTGCTAATATTATAAGTTTTGGCCCGTACTTCTCTGCTTTTATATCATTGAGCCTGTTGTTGATAGAATGCAGTCCGGGCTTTTGCCACGTCACGCTCCTCCTCCAGGGCGTCCAAACTGTCCTGCCGATCTAGCTCGGCTTCTTTCTCTTCGTACATGTGCACGCGAGGTGACTCATGAATGATGTCGCAGGGCAGTACTGCCTCTGCGCCGTACACCATAAAGAAAGGTGTGTATCCGGTAGTGGGGTTTGGCGTGGTCCACAGCCCCCATAGTACGGAGTCGAGCTCCTCGACCCAGTGCGTATCTGATTCCTTTAAGGACCGTACTAGTCTGGGTTTAATGCCGCTCATTATAAGACCATTTGCTCGTTCGACTTGACCGTTAGTTTGAGGGTGATAGACGGATGCATAATCGATCTTAATGCCCATGTTGTCGCATGAATTTTTTACCGCATCGACTGTAAAGTTCGAGCCGTTATCGGTGATGATACTGTGGGGGACACCGTAGTGGTGTACAACGCCAGATATGAAATCTATCACTGGTCCGGATTCGGCCGTTTTAACTGGTTTGGCCTCTATCCATTTGGTGAATTTATCCACCATGACCAATATGTGCTTTTTCTTGTGGCTTCCTCCTTTAAGAGGTCCGACCATATCAAGCTCCCAAACCGCGAACAGCCAAGTAATGGGGATTGTTTTGGAGAGCGGTAGGTGGCATATGGCTTTGGTTTGCAAAGAGTTGCCAACCGACGAAATGTTGAACGAGGTCATGTGCGTCTGCTCGAGCTGTCGGCCAGTAGAAACCTGTACGGAAGGCCTTACTTACGAGGGCCCGAGCTGCGGCGTGATGGCCGTCGAGTCCAGCATGAATTTGTGCCAAAAGTTGCCGCCCTTCCTCCTCGGAGATGCACCTTTGCAGTACTCCGGGAGCGCTTTTCTTAAAAAGCTCTCCCTCGTGGACCTTGTAGGCTTTAGACAGCCGCACAATGCAACGTGCCTGATTTTGGTCCTCAGGGAGTTCTTACCTTTTTAGGTAAGCCAACAAGGGTTCTGTCCATGGGGCCATGATGACCATAATCACGTGGGCCAAAAGTGTTATCTCGGTGGCAGAGCCTCCGATTACGTCAGAGTGTTTGGGGTCTGCTGATATGGCCGGATCCGGACTATTGTTGCTGGTCTCCCCTTCCCTCACCACGGATGGCTTAAACAACCTTTCCAGGAAGATATTAGGTGGTTCAGGGTCGCGCTTAGCACCGATTCGGGCGAGGATATCCGTCGCTTGATTGTTTTCTCGGACCACATGGTGGAATTCGAGCCCCTCGAATCGAGCTGACATTTTGAGGACGGTGTTGCGATAAGCCGCCATTTTTGGGTCCTTGGCATCAAAATCTCCATTTATTTGAGATATTGCGAGGTTCAAATCCCCATGCACTTCTAGGTGTTGAATGCCCATGGAGACGGCCATCCGGAGACCATGCAATAGGCCCTCATATTTGGCTGTGTTGTTGGAGTCTGTGTATAATATTTGGAGTATGTATTGGACTGTATCTCCGGTTGGGGATGTCAGGACGATGCCTGCTCCCAGACGCGCCAGCATTTTAGATCCATCGAAGTGCATGATCCAATTGGAGTACGCGCCGTATTCTTTAGGGAGTTTGGCTTCTGTCCATTCGGCGACGAAATCGGCCAGTACTTGTGACTTAATGGCTCGCCGTGGTTTGTATGATACGTCGAACGGGAGGAGCTCAATAGCCCATTTAGCAATCCGGCTCGTGCCATCGCGGTTGTTTATAATGTCGTTGAGTGGAACCTCGGTGGCCACCGTAATTGAACACTCTTGAAAGTAGTGTTGTAGTTTTCGGGATGCCATGAAGACTGCGTATGCTATCTTTTGATAATGTGGGTACCGGGATTTGCATGGAGTGAGGACAGTAGATACGTAGTATACCGGCTTTTGAAGTGGGAACTTATGTCTGACTATTTCTCGTTCGACGACGAGCACTGTGCTTACAACCTGGTGTGTTGCCGCTATATATAACATCATTGGTTCGCCGATATTTGGCGCGGCCAAGATTGGGTTGCTGGCCAAGGCAGCTTTTATTTCTTCCAATCCGGCCGTAGTCGCGTCCGTCCACTCAAAGTGTTCGGTGTGCCGAAGAAGGCGATAAAGAGGTAAGGCATTTTCTCCCAATCGGGAGATAAAGCGGCTTAAGGCAGCCACACATCCAGTTAATTTCTGTATTTGCTTCAGGTTTGTTGGGATAGCCAAGTGTGACAGAGCTTGGATTTTAGCTGGATTTGCTTCAATTCCTCTGTTGGAAACGATGAAGCCCAAGAGCTTTCCGGCGGGTATGCCAAAAACACATTTTTCCGGATTGAGCTTAATGTCGTATGTGTGGAGATTGTCGAACGTGAGCCTCAAGTCGTCTATCAAATATTCGACGTGTCTGGTTTTAATTACCACATCGTCTGTGTGTGCCTCCACTGTTTTGCCGATTTGTGCTTCCAGGCATGTCTGAATCATGCGTTGATAGGTTGCACTGGCATTTTTGAGCCCGAAAGGCATGGTGTTGAAACAGAAGGGGCCGTATGGAGTAATGAATGCCATTGCGGCTTGATCGGGCTCCGCCATCTTGATTTGATGGTATCCGGAGTATGCGTCGAGGAAAGACAACGAGTCGTGTCCCGCGGTAGCATCGATAATTTGATCGATGCGGGGGAGGGGGAAGGGATCCTTGGGGCAAGCCTTGTTAAGGTCCTTAAAATCGACACATAGGCGCCAAGATTTGTCCTTCTTTGGTACCACCAGGTTTGCTAGCCAGTCCGGATGTTTTATTTCTCTGATGATTCTGGCCTCGAGTAACTGGGGTAGTTCTTCCCCCATGGCTTGTCGCTTGGGTTCAGAGAAATGCCGAAGAGTTTTCTTGGCCGGCTTGTATAGCTTTAGAATGTTTAGGCTATGCTCGGCCAGCCTGCGTGGGATGCCTGGCATATCTGAAGGATGCCAGGCGAAGATGTCCCAATTCTCGCATAAGAACTCCCGCAGTGCGGCGTTTGTTGTGGGGTTCAGCTGTGCCCCGACGGATGCTGTTTTTGTAGGGTCTGCTGGGTGGACCTGGAATTTGACTATTTCATCCACTGGTTTAAAAGAGGTGGACTTGGGTCTTTTGTCGAGTATCAGGTTGTCCTTGTCCACTGTAGAGCGCAGCGCAATTAGTTCTTCGGCCGCGAGGGCTTCGGGTAATGCTTCGAGGGCCAGTGCGGCGGTTTTATTTTCGGCGCGGAGTGTTATGTCCGGATCACTAGCTAGAGTGATGATTCCATTGGGCCCGGGCATCTTGAGCTTCATGTACCCGTAATGGGGTATAGCTTGGAAGATCGTGAATGCCTCTCGCCCTAGAAGGGCATGGTATCCGCTGCTAAACGGGGTCACTTGGAATGTGATTTCTTTACACCTATAATTCTCTAGAGTGCCGAATACCACATCTAGTGTGATTTTTCCCGCACATCGTGCCTCTCGACTAGGGATGATTCCTCTGAAGGTCGTGCTGCTTTGCTCAATGCGGCTCTTGTATATTTCCATTTTTCTAAGAGTCTCCTCATAGATGAGGTTTAATCCGCTGCCACTGTCCATGAGTACTTTAATAAGCCAGAAGCCGTCCACAATTGGACAAAGGACCAAAGCGGCTGGAGCTCGGGCTGTGCGGAATTGAAGTTCGTCACTGGCATTGAAGGTGATGGCCATGTCGTTCCATGGATTTATCATCGCGATGTGGCAGACTTCGGTGAGGCTGCGAAGTGCCCGCTTGCACCTATTGTTTGAGGCGAAAGTCTCAAAGACTATCAGTACTGTATTGTTATTTTCCGCGGGAGGGTGCTCTGCGGTATTGTTGACGAGGAGATCTTCACCGCTCCTGGCCACCTGCCGGAGTACCCAACATGCTCTAAGGCTGTGTGTTGGCATGGTATCCGATGTACTGTGAATTTTGCATGGCCCATTGATCCATCCCTCCAATACGGTTTCGTGCCCTATAGTGGGTTTTGGCTTCTTTGTAATTGGATTGGGTGACTTACGAGAGTACACCCTTTTAGTTCGAACAGAGGGTTTAGTTAGAGTCGGAGGATCCCAGAATTGTGTTTGGGATTTCCAAGTGCTTTCCATCGCACAGTACTTCCGTACTATGGACGCCAAGTCAGCGAAGTCTGTTATATCACGGCTACTTATGGCGTTGAGGATTCCCTTGTCCGTGCAATTTTTGCAAAAGAATGAAATTGCGTCTTCCTCGCGACAGTCCTTCGCCTTGCTTATTGAAAGGGGGAATCTGGCCCAATAGTGATGTACTGTCTCTTGGGGCTCTTGTCTAATATGGGAAAGATCACTTATGTGAGGGTGGGTGGGTAGATTTAAGTCCAAACCCTGGCCCGGTCTGAGACCCAAAGGAGTTTCCGAGCTTGGTAGTTTGGGCTCTAGGACGTTGCCCAATGGTACTAGCCTGCTGTACGATTCCAGGTTCGAAGTTTGGGCCATGTCCTCCTGTAGACGGGTGTCCGGCTCGGAGAGCTCGGGAATCCATACATACTTTGTCCTCAAAATAGAGGAAGAATCGCTGCATCGCTCCTCCACCACCGCTATCTGATGGGTAACCGGTGGAGAGTTAATCTCCCTTTGGTCGGGTTTAAGCCCGATCCGATCATAGTCCGTAGCGACTCCCAAGGCGGCGATGCGATCCAAGAGCTCATTCAAAGAAGAGAGCTTCATTGCATCCATCTGCTCGGTGAATCCCGAGCTGACGTGGAGGCTGTTTTTGATGACCCGAGAAGTCATCGTTGGTGCGACGGCCGATGGGGCAGTCACGAAGAAGCTGCCTAATCGGAGAGTTTGGCCTACAGCCAGGGCTCCCCCAGAGGTAATGTTGTCCCTGACAACAAGGCGAGCCATCAGGCCTTACCGTGACGGCACGATGGAACTCTCAACGAAAGCACCAATGTCGGTGTCAAAACCGGTGGATCTCGGGTTGGGGGTCCCGAACTATGCCTCTAAGGCAGATGGTAACAGGAGGCGGGGGACACAATGTTTACCCAGGTTCGGGCCCTCTCGATGGAGGTAATACCCTACTTCCTGCTTGATTGATCTTGATGATATGAGTATTACAAGAGTTGATCTACCACGAGATTGGAGAGGCTAAACCCTAGAAGCTAGCCTATGGTATGATTGTCGTTGTCTTACGGACTAAAACCCTCCGGTTTATATAGAGATCGGAGGGGGCTAGGGTTACACAGATTCGGTTACAAGGGAGGAGATCTACATATCCGAATTACCAAGCTTGCCTTCCACGCAAAGGAGAGTCCCATCCGGACACGAGACGAAGTCTTCAATCGTGTATCTTCATAGTCCTAGAGTCCGGCCAAATTATATAGTCCGGCTGTCCGAGGACCCCCTAATCCTGGACTCCCTCAGCGACCACTAGGAAATGGAAAGCCATAGGAAGAAAACTCTATTTTATGACTTCCTTAAATATCCGTTGGTCTATACTCTTCTCTATTCATTTCAACTCTTATCCACTTCAATAAAATAGTTGTTGAACCCCATAACCAAGTTGCTCAGCTTGATGAGACCGTAACCTATGAAGACATCATTGACGAAGAAGAAGAAGCTAGATTTGACTTTGATGTGAGAGGATTTAGTTCAGACCACCACTACCAAGTTGAGTCCAACGAATGATTGTAGTATGAAGAGATCATATCTCTTGTGGATATGACCTTACCTGTAGGTTTTTGCTTGTGTTCTGTGATCTGTGTGAATTGCTTGATTTGAAATTTTCTTGCTATCATAAGCATATGGGTAGTGATTTCTCTCATTAGGCCCTTATTCTATTCTAATTTCTCATCCACTCTAAACCTAACAGATGCCTCCAAGACGTGACCCGGAATTCCCACCGAAACTTACCCAGTTGATCCAGAACCAGAATGCCCTCATGCAGCTACTCATCCAAAATCAGAACCAGAACAACAACAACCCACCGCCACCACCCCAGTCGACAACCTTACCCGTTTCCTGAGGTTAAACCCACCAGTGTTCTCTAGCAGCACGAAGCCGATCATTGCAGATGACTGGCTTCACAAGATTGGAAGAGAGCTGACCACTGCAGGATGCACTAACGCTGAGAAGGTGCGCTTTGCCGCACATAAACTGGACGGACCAGCAGCCTTGTGGTGGGAGAATTACACCACCACATTCCCCATAGCCAATGTGACTTGGGATCAGTTCCAGCAGGCGTTCCGTACCGCACATGTTTCAGCCGAAGTGTTGAGTCTGAAGAAGCGTGAGTTCCACAATTTACGCCAATGAAATCGTTCTGTTGGTGATTATGTGGAGGAATTCAGCAAGTTATCCAGGTATGCTCCCGGAGACGTGGCTGATGATGCCGCTAAGCAGGAGAAATTTCTGGAGGGACTAAATGATGATCTGGGACTTCAGTTGACTGTGGCTACCTTTAACAATTATCTAGAGTTGGTCGACAAGGCTCTCATTCTAGAAGGCAAGCAGCAGCAGGTGGAGAATCGCAAGAGGAAGTACGAACATGGAAAGTACAACTCTGGTGTTCAGCAGAATCCCCGCTATACCCCGTACTCGGGAAATAATGGACTAGTATCTGGCAAGTATAGTGGACACACTCAGCATAACCATGGAGGACATTCACATCATGGAGGGAATGGACACAACCATAATGGCCATAGGAATGGCAATGGGAACAGAGAAAACAACAATCAGCATCAGTCCAACCCCGCTACACCGGCAAAGAAGGATCTGAGCCACATTACCTGCTTCAAGTGCGGGAAGACCGGACACTACGCCACCGAGTGTCCCGAGGCGAAGAACGGGAATGGAAATGGAAGCTCTGGAAAGAAGTCCAATCCTTTCACTAGAGGTCAGGTGAATCATGTCAATGTGGAGGAAGTTTATGACTAGCCTGACGCCGTTGTTGCTAAGTTCTTGATTAATTCATTTGCAGCCCTTGTTCTTTTTGACACTGGTGCATCACATTCATTCATATCAAGGGGGTTTGTGGATAAGTTTAAGTTGTCGACCCTAGCCCTTAAGTCACCTATGTTAGTGAGTTCCCCAGGAGCAGAGTATATGGCTAGTCGGGGATGTTTTCAGTTGCCATTGACCATAGGGAGACACATTTTCCCTACAGACCTCATCATCCTAGAATCATAAGGATTGGACGCAATTCTAGGCCTGGACTAGTTATCCATGTATGAAGGGAATATTGATTGTGCTCGTAAGTCGATTCTTCTCACCACCCAGAGGGGAAACAGATCAAGTATGTGCCAAGGCATACGCCAAGGAAGACTCAAGTGAATTCTATTTCGGGAGTTGTTCAGGAGGAAGTACCAGTTGTGAAGGATTATCCCGATGTAATCCCCGAGGAATTGACCGGCTTGCCACCGGAACGGGACATAGAGTTTTTGATTGAATTGTTGCCAGGCACCGGACCAATATCCAAGAGACCATACCAGATGCCCGCAAATGATCTGGAAGAAATTAAGAAGCAAATTAAGGAATTATTGGAGAAAGGTTATATTCGGCCGAGTTCATCACCTTGGGGAGCCCCAGTGCTTCTAGTTGAGAAGAAGGATGGATCCTTGAGAATGGTTGTAGATTATCATTTGCTGAATGAGGTGACAATCAAGAACAAGTACCCTCTTCCAATGATCAATGATTTGTTTAAACAGCTACAAGGAGCAAAAGTTTTCTCCAAGATTGATCTTCGATCAGAATATCACCAGCTGAAGATTTGAGAAAAAGATATACCCAAGACAACTTTTACCATGAGATATGGGCTTTATGAGTACACGGTCATGTCTTTTGGTTTGACTAATGCCCGTGCCTATTTCATGAGCATGATGAATAAGGTATTCATGGAGTTTTTGGATAAGTTTGTTGTGGTATTCATTGATGACATATTGATTTACTCGAAGAATGAAGAAGAACACACGGAACATTTGTGCTTGGTGCTGGAGAAGCTCAGAGAACATCAGCTATACACAAAGTTCAGCAAGTGCGAATTCTCGGACATGTTATATCAGGAGAAGGAATAGCAGTAGACCCTTCGAAGCTTGAAGCCGTCACCGAATGGAAGGCACCCACCTCAGTCGGAGAGATTCGCATTTTTCTTGGACTCGCAGGATATTACCAGAGATTTATTGATAATTTCTCCAAGATCGCGAAGCCCATAATAGAGTTATTGAAGAAAGACACCAAGTTTAATTGGACCGAGGAATGTGAGGCTAGTTTTTAGGAGTTGAAGGAACATTTGGTTACCGCCCCGGTGCTAATTCTTCCAAATATACACAAAGATTTTCAAGTATATTGCGACGCTTCTCGTCAGGGACTTGGAGGTGTTCTTATGCAAGAAGGAAGAGTTGTTTCATATGCCTCACATCAGACCTCATGAGCGGAATTATGCCATGCATGATTTGGAGTTAGCAGCCGTAGTACAAGCACTCAAGTCCTGGAGACATTTTCTTATCGGAAATCATTGTGATGTTTACACGGATCATAAGAGTTTGAAATACATCTTCACGCAGAAGGAGTTGAACCTCAGGCAGAGAAGATGGTTGGAGCTCATAAAGGATTATGACATGAAATTGCACTATCACCCAGGAAAGGCCAATGTTGTGGCAGATGCATTGAGCCGCAAGAGCTATGTCAATACCCTCATACTAGGAGGATTACCTCAGGAGTTAATTGATGATCTCAGAGATCTCCGATTGGAGATAGTCCCACGAGGTTTTGTTGCCGCAATGGAAATTCAATCCACTTTGTTGGGAAAGATCCGAGAAGCCCAGAAGTTGGACAAAGGTATTGCGGAGATAAAGGGAAGGATGAACCAAGGAAAGGCAGAAGGATTTCATGAGGATGAACATGGAACCTTATGGTTTGAGCAGCGTATTCACGTGCCAAATGACCCAGAGATCAGGAAATTGATTCTTCAGGAGGCTCATGATTCACCTTATTCAATACACCTCGGCAACAGCAAGATGTATTTGGACTTGAAGGAAAGTTTCTGGTGGATAGGTATGAAGAAGGATATTGTCGAGTATGTTGCAGTATGTGACGTATGTCAGAGGGTTAAGGCAGAGCACCAGAAACCAGCAGGATTACTTCAGCCTTTGCCGATACCAAATTGGAAGTGGGACAAGCTTCGCATGGACTTCATTACAGTATTACCCAAGACCCGATCAGGCTATGATTCTATTTGTGTAGTGGTTGATCGCTTGACTAAGGTAGCTCACTTCATCCCCGTGAAAACCACATATACAAGTGCTAAGTTAGCCAAGATATACATGACCAGGATCGTATCTCTGCATGGAGTTCTGAGGACCATAGTATCAGATAGAGGAACACAATTTACCTCAAAGATTTGGCATCAGTTACACAAAACTTTGGGTACCAGGCTGGAGTTCAGTATAGCTTTTCATCCACAGACAGATGGGCAGACCGAGAGAGTCAATCAGATTCTGGAGGACATGTTGAGAGCTTATGCAGTAGATTATGGATCTAGTTGGGATGATAATTTGACTTACGCAGAGTTCTCATATAACAATAGATATCAAGCTAGTTTGAAAATGGCCCCTTTTGAAGCTTTGTACAGAAGGAGGTGCGGGACACCATTGGTGTGGGATGAAGTTGGAGACTGTAAATTATTCAGACCAGATTTAATTAGAGATTCAGAGGAGAAAGTCAAGCTGATCCACGACAGACTCAAGGTAGCCCAATCCAGACAGAAGAGTCATGCCGATATTAAACACAAGGAGGTAACCTATGAAGTTGGAGATAGAGCATATCTGCGTGTGTCGCCACTTCGGGGAGTTAAACGATTTGGAGTCAAAGGAAAGTTAGCACCACGGTTTGTGGGGCCGTACAGAGTTTTAGAACGCATGGGTGAAGTTGCCTACAAGTTGGAATTACCAGAAGCCTTGTCAGGAGTTCATGATGTGTTTCACGTTTCCCAGTTGAAGAAGTGCCATGCGGAGATGGCCGATATTCCTTTGAGAGATACAATGCCACTGGAGGCCATACAGTTGGATAGTGATCTGACCTATGAGGAGAAGCCCATCAAGATTCTCGAGACTGCAAGGAGGGTTACCCGTAGCAAGGTCATCAAGTTTTGCAAGGTTCAGTGGAGTCATCATACTGAGGAACAAGCGAGAAGAAGACCTCCGACAGGACCACCCACACCTTTTTGCTAGCCAACCCCGAATCTCGAGGGCGAGATTCATCTTAAGGGGGTAGGTTTGTAACATCCCAATTTTCAATTTGGATGTTTGTAATACATCATTCATATGCATCCATGATTTATGCATTTTGCCCCATTTGTTTCATTTGATTTTTTGATCCAAGGAACTTTGAGCAACTCAAGGACCAAACGAGAGAGTTGGAAGTTTCCCTAAATCCAATTTTGAATTTTTTTCAAAGTTGGGAATTTGGATCACATTTCGTTCCATCAAAAATTCATTTCCATTATATCAAAAAAAATAAAGAGAGAAGATAAAATGACATCTTCAAAAATAGAAGGAAAATATTGGAAATTGAATTTGGAATCAAAATATATTTGTTGGGTTTTATTTACAATTTATTTTGTTAGTTTAGCAAAAATGTTTATTTTTAAAAACTTGCATTTTAGGCCAGATAAAAGTTCACTAGGTCATATAAGACCATATAATTATGTGAATTTTTCTGGCATTTTTAGACTTATATTTATTTGTATTTTTGGTGCCATAGTGTTTCTGTTCTCAAAATAAACTGCTAGCGCCAGGCCAGGCCTAAGGCACATACCTCTTCCCACGTACTCATCTTCTTCCTCCTCTTTGTACGTGATCACTCATAGGACTTCCATCCATGGAGCCTCCACCTCTTCCTTCCCTTCGCTTCCTCTCCCTCGCCCTGAAACTCCTCTGAACGGAACCCCCTCTCCTCCCTCAACCCCTCCCCTTCACTAGTGCACCCTAATTCCCCCTATAATGGCCATTAGAACCACAGGTAACTGCTGCCATTAACGCCATTAAATTCGACGATGCCCCGCTCTCCTATGGCTCACCCTAACCCTCTATAAAAGCCCAGAGCGTTGCCCCAGTTCCCCTCGTCCGAAGCCCCCTGTTTGCAAAAGCTATTTCCCTCCCCAACCTCGACAATTGCTCGCCGGAGTTCATGGATCCGGCGGCTTCTCCACCACGCCAGGAGACGGTACCGACCCTGCGGTACTGTTCCTCGGATCCGCCTCATCGTCCTCTACATCGTTCCGCACGCGTCCTTCGCCGAAGCACACCGGAGCCACCTTCTTCCTCGTCACCGGCGACAAGTCCGGTGAGCACCCAGCCAGCCAAGCAGAGAGCGCACTTGGCATCTGGCCGAATTTCTTTTCTCTTTTTCCAGTATTTTTTTCCAAATTCAGATTCTTTACCAAATCTTCTTTCTTGTATATCTTTTAGTCTATAGATCCGATTTAGTTGATTCTTTTTCCTACTAGTTCATAGAAATCCCTTCTATCCAGAGAACCAAACGAAAAATATTTTTGAAAATTTTAAAATTTGAATTCAAATAGGTCTGCATGCAAACTTCATTAGGCCGTATCTCGAGTTTCGTAACTCCGTTTTAGGTGATTCTTTTTGCAAATCGAGCTCGTTACGTGTACTTTATGTTAAAACCAAAACCATTTATTTTGGTTGCTGTAAAAATTTCGTTCTGTACAGAAACTTTATTTGGTTGTTTTTGAAGTTTTCCGAAGTCCTCTCTTTGTTTTCTTTTTGATTCTTTGCTTGTATGCTTATGTATGTTATTGCTTGCTTATGCTAGATCATCCGGAGTGCGAGGCTTGCTACTACGAATCTTTACAGTTCAACGAACGTAAGCAAGGCAAGTTCACACTTTGATCATACTTTTCAATACCCAGTTTTTACTATGCATTAGTTTCACCCTCAAAGATTGCATGAGTAGGATTGGGAACATGTGGTTATGCTTTGTAGCTCATGTGGTAGGAACCTATGACTATTGATCACCCCGGGAATATTCATTATATCATATATTGCTTAGCCATGCTCGTAGACGGGGATTGGTATGTGTGATCTATGCAAGTTGTGAGAGATAATAATTTTGGGACAACATAAGGTGGCAACTTTAATACACATCTAGGTGGATTGTTTGGAGCACCTGGAGAAACCAATGCTTGCCCAAGGGGAATCCCGGAGTACCCGTGTGATTACCCTAGGTCCGCCACCCAGGCTCAAAGGGATCATAAGACATTTCATGCCTAGAATCTTTCGTGTGCAGCCACAAGCCATTATGGGCTCTGGCATAGTTGAGTAAGCTGTGTGACCTCTTTCCGTGGTAGACTAGCTGATGTAGGGCAAAGTAGGTGTACCGGTCTACCCAGGGTTTGGAGGAAATACTTCAGAAAGGCTATGTCTTGATCTTCCGATCATGGAGGTGGTCGAGTCTTGTGGGGAAAAGTGTGCAAACATCTGTAGAGTATACAAACTAATCATGATTAGTCGTGTCCCCGGTTATGGACATCTTGAGTATCTAGAAGTGAATTATTGGTTGATCTTATCACTCTTTTAATGAAATTATTGGGTTACTAATAACTTGGGAATTTTGGGATTGAGTTGGAGGAACCTTCTCGATAATGGCATTTTAATTTAGTAGTAAATTTTTTATTCCTTTGTTGTAGGGTAAAATTAGCTTTATGCAAAATAAAACTTAGAGCCTCCACGAGCTAAATTTGCATATAGAGATAGTTTTTTCATTTATTATTATTCTATGGTGTGAAATTGCCAGCATATTCCATGTGCTGACCTACACGGCTGCAACGTCTCATGTTGTAGACTTTTCTGACGAAGATTAAAGGTGCAATAGGTCGTTGTTATGCAGTCAGTTTGCCCTGGAGTTGAATGGACTCATTTACCTTCAATGCTTCCGCAGTTATTTTTATTGAGATGGCCCTTGGCCATATTATTGTAATAAATACTCTTTTGAGAACCTCGATATAATAAAGTGTGATTGAACTTTGTTATAATTCCTCGAGTATTGTGTGTGCCAGCATACCGATCCAGGGATGACACTTAAGCAGAGAGACTTCGATCCATTTTGGGTCGGGTCGCTACAATATGTATTTTGCAAATTTCTATGTCTATAATGCTCTGCATGGAGCTACTCTAGCTAATTGCTCCCACGTTCAATATGTTTCTAGATTGAGATTTAGAGTCATCTAGATCAGTGTCAAAGATTGCATCAACGTAACTCTTTCTGATGAACTCTTTATCACCTCCATAACCGAGAAACATTTCCTTAGTCCTCTTTAAGGTAACTAAGGATAATTTTGACCGCTGTACAGTGATCTAGTCCTAGATCACTATTGTACCCCCTTGCCAAACTTATGGCAAGGTACACAAAAGGTTTGGCACACAGCATGGCTTTATTGAACCTATGGCTCAGGCATAGGGGCTGACTTTCATTCTCTCTTTATCTTCTATCGTGGTCAGGTTTTGAGTCCTTACTCAACATCACACCTTACAATACAGGCAAGAACTCCTTCTTTGACTGATCCATTTTGAACACCTTCAAAATCTTGTCAAGGTATGTACTCATTGTAAGTCTTGTCAAGCGTCTTGATCTATCTCTATAGATCATGATGCCCAATCTTATTCAAATATCCTTTTATGCTATCCAGAAATTCTACATCATTTCCAATCAACAATATGTCATCCACATATAATATCAAAAATGCTACAGAGCTCCCACTCACTTTCTTGTAAATATACATGCTTCACCATATGTCTGTATATAAAACCATATGCTTTGATCACCTTATCAAAGCATATATTCCAGCTCTGAGATGCTTGCACCAGTCCATAGATGGATTGCCGGAGTTTGCACACTTTGTTAACACCTTTAGGATCGACAAAACCTTTTGGTTGCATCATATACAACTCTTCTTTAGGAAATTCATTAAGGAATGCAGTTTTGACATCGATTTTCAAGATTTCATAAAATGCGGCAATTGCTAACATGATTCAGATAGACTTAAGCATCGCTACGAGTGAGAAAATCTCATCGTAGTCAACACCTTGAACTTGTGGAAAACATTTCGCACAAGTCGAGCTTTGTAGATAGTAACACTACCATCAGTGTCCGTCTTCCTATTGCTCAAATCCATTTATTCTCAATGGCTTGCCAATCATCAGGAAAGTCCACCAAAGTCCACAATTTGTTCTCATACATGGATTCCATCTCAGATTTCATGGCCTCAAGCCATCTGTCGGAATCTGGGCTCATCATAGCTTCTTCATAGTTCGTAGGTTCGCCATGGTTTAATAACATGACTTCCAGGAAAGGAGTACCGTACCACTCTGGTGCGAAACGTGCTCTGTTCGACCTACGAGGTCCAGTAGTAACTTGATCCGAAGTTTCATGATCATCATCATTAGCTTCCTCTCAAGTTGGTGTAGGCATCACCGGAACGGATTTCACTGATGTGCTAGTTTCCAATTCTAGAGAAGGTATAATTACCTCATCAAGTTCTACTTTCCTCCCACTCACTTCCTTCGAGAGAAACTACTAGAAAGGTTCCATTCTCGACAAGAAAGATCTTGAATTCGGATCTGTGGTAGAAGGTGTACCCAATTGTTTCCTTAGGTATCCTATGAAGATGCATTTCTCCGATTTGGTTTCGAGCTTATCAAGCTGAAGCCTTTTGACATAAGTTTCGCAACCCCAAACTTTAAGAAATGAGAGCTAAGGTTTCTTGCCAAACCATAGTTCATACGGTGTCATCTCAATGGATTTAGACGGTGCCCTATTTAACGTGAATGCAGCTGTCTCTAATGCATAACCCCAAAACAATAGTGGTAAATCGATAAGAGACATCATAGATCGCACCATATCTAATAAAGTATGGTTGTGACATTCGGACACACCATTACGCTGTGGTGTTCCAGGTGGCGTGAGTTGTGAAACTATTCCACATTGTTTTACACTACTAGGAAAAGGCTAATTAGTGGCGCACCTGTTTTGGTCATTAATGGCGCACTACAGGTGCGCCACTATTAACATGCCACTAGTAACAATTACTAATGGCGCACCCCTGGTGCGCCATTACTATGCGTCCCAGGGGGGCATATTTACATTGTGCTCTGGGTTACTAATGGCGCACTACTAGACAATGCGCCACCAGTATGTTTATTGCAGTGCACCACTAAAGTACAGTATGGTCCGTCACTAATATGAATATTAGGATTTTTGTTCTTTTCTGATAATTGCACAGGTTACAAAATATATTACTGCACAGAATATAGACAGCACAACATATAAACAGCAGATTTATCGAATACAAATAGAAGATTAGTCTCCAAATACAATTCATCATATTAGTCTCCGAATTCAAAAGACCAAACAAAGTTAGAACATTACAAGTCTCGAGACCGCGAGTAGCGAGTTTGTCTTCACATTACTAGTCGATATCGATCATCTAAACTACCATCACATAGAAGAGAGCTGTGGTCATCATGATTAGCATCATAGCGCGCGTATCTAGCTTCCGCCTCTGTCCTAGCCCTTTGTAACTTTTACCGCTGAAACGGTGAACCTGTCTCCGACACTCCTCCCAGTCGTCGTAGACTCCAGGAACCATACCCTTGTACACGACATACGACCGCATCTCTATGCACTATACAAACAAAACGTTAGTAGCAATTCACAGACAATACATAAGCAATATATAAGTATGCAACAAAAGGATTGGAAGAGAAAAGCAACACATTAATAGCACGATTCATGGTCCTACTAATAAATGGCATCGATTACATATAAGTTGAACGACCGTCCAAACCAAAGAGACATACAAGTTCATTGAAGTTTAATTACAACATGAGCTAATTGATATTTCAGAACTACATAGCATCACTACTTTATACTCGACTCAGGGACCGGAGCGTGGATGAAGCCGCCGTCTTTCATGATGGTCATGAAATCGCGATCGTTGTCAGCCTGCATTTGTAGTGTTGTTTCTATCTCACTATTGGACGGTTGATATCTGAGGTAGAAGTAGAACTGCCCCGAGGTATGAAGGACATCTTGATGATTGATTTCCGCAAACTCCGACTGGATGCGAAAGAATTCTTGTCTGAGGTCCGCGTCCTGGATTGCCGACAAGCGTGCGGCCCAACCTTTGAGACTATTTGGTAGCAGAAGTTGATTATGGTCCCGTACGATCGCATGCATGTGATGGAGGGCGTAGTAGGCATCCTTCTGACCGCCAGGTGGCTGCTTGACGCAGGGGAACATCGTTACATGGGTGAACACGTGCTTGCCGTACCTAAGAATTGGCCTCCTGAAGGTGCCTCCAGATTTGGCATAGCCGAGGAGAATATCATCAAGAACTTCCTTGATATTTGTGTAGTCTTTATTTGACTAACAGTCCGCGTCGAAATACGTGGCCATGGAATAGTTCAGGATTAAGAGGATGAGTGTGCAACGTGTGTCACTGCACAAAACACGGAATGTTAGAAAAAGAAGAACGATCGAAATCTAAGAAATCATATGTTAAGGGGCGGTGAGGGGATGACTTACTCGGGAAAGTAAGGCACAAGGAAGTTATCCTTATCTGGGTTTGCCAGCATGAAGCCTTCGAGGTATGTACTCGCGACTTGCCGGTCCCCAGCGCTGCCCAAGATCTTGGCACGCATGTAGAATGGGTAGACTATCACGATGTCCGGGGTCTTGTCTCTAATAATCCGCATCTCCATACTTAGCGAAAATAGCCGAACGAAGGTGTAGTGCAGCAGATGAAGGTTAAACATAGCGAAGATGTCATCAAACCGCAGGACGATCATACCCCCGATGGCGCTATCGGCAAAGCCCTTGCCCTCTGGCACCTTGGCCACGAAAACTGGGTATGCCACATCATTCTCGGAGACACGCCGATTCTCCAAAGAAAGAACACCGTCATGCAGACTCCACATAGCACCGGTTGCAGCATTGAGCAGATTAGTCGGTAGCATCGGCCTACCCGCCACATGCACCCTCCTCGAGATATCCTTAGATGTAGGTGGCCCGTCCTGAGCACGGATCGTACTCGGTGCCGGCTTGCTCGCACCCTTGTTATTCTTTCTTTTCCGGCCCGTCTTCTTCTGCTGTAATGGGATCGAGTTCTGCTCACAGACAGCCTTCTTGAGTGTGTTGGGGCTGATAATATTTCACACCTCGGCTATCTGAGGCTCGATGAAGGTGGTAGCTGGAGGTGTCTCCTGAGAACTGAACGCTAGATGATGCCTGTTGCAATTGGTTTTCTCCGCGGTACCAGCTAGATCACGATCGTCTTTTGCAGGGTTGGGTTCTTGAGAAGGAGGCCCCAAGAATTTGTCACCATACCCATATTCGTTGAAGTACTTATCGACCCTGGTAAATGTACCATCATCGTCCTCCAGATCCTGCGCCATATGCATGTCCGGATCAGCCATATGTTCGTCGTCATCGTCCGGTAGCGTTGCGGTGGTCTTGCCATGGCTTGGCGCCGGCACGACTGGCGATGTTGTCTATGGGGTGGTGTCCCCCACCCCAAAATGAATCTGGCTCTTCGGCCAAAGCATGGACCAGCCTATGCAGGTGCTGAGGGTCATCACATTATCTTCGTTGGCCCCAGGAGGTCGATACGGAGGTAAAAAGTCGTCGTAGCCCCGCAGCACCCGAAACAGTCGACCCCTATACATGTTGGGTGGCATCGGATTACCGTGGAATAGGCGGTTGTCCGGTTAAACTATTCTGGCCTTAGCGACATCAATCAACTCGCCGTTCACAAAGTGCAGGAGAGTGCATGGAACGTCGGCGGCGCCCTGTGAAAACATGTAGGGCGTCAGGGATGCCCAGTCAAAGGCAACGAGATGAAGTCATAGGCCGAGAGGCTTAGTTACCGTGATGGCGTCGAGCTTGGCTAATGTCGAGGCACTACCAACAGCGGGCGTGCAAGTGACGAGGGGCCGCTTGCTGCCGAGGTGCCGGTCGGCGTATTCTTCCCACACCCGAGTGCATTAAGCTCCAATGCCAGCACCGACGCTGGAGACACCAATGCCGCCTCTGCCGGAGACACCAATGGTGCCGCTGGCGCGTTGTGCGAGTTGCTACCCATGAAGCTAGGAATCGGGGGCGGCCCCTGTTGGCTGCCCGCAATCCACGCCGGCAGCCCCTCAAGCAAGGTAGGAATCGTCGCTCCTAGTTGGTCTCACACTTGCTCTTCGACGATCTCCGGAATCCTCACCACTTGTGCCTTGAGATGTTGAACCTCGTGCTCCTGGCTTTCCGAGCTGGTCTTTCTCTCCTTTCGCCCAACGGTATAGTATTCCGACCATTTCATGGACAAGCCTTTGCTGACCACACGACCAGCTGACGTCGGCTTACTGAGCTTATCCTTGTGTTTCATTATGTTCAACACCCTATTTAAAGGGGTATCGAAAGGGGAGCTCTGAGACAACCCCGCGCTAGTGCTTTCAGTTTCCTGCGGAAGGAACGTGAACCATTTAGAAAATTGGCTTCATTAATTAGAATGCAACCATACGGAGTTAATTACGTGGGAGTGTATTCCTTACCAGAACAAGCTCAAGCGCCTTGGTCTTCGGATCCGTGGTAAGCTCCTTGGTTACTGGGTCCACCTTGTACCAGGCCCTGACATAGTTCCTGGTCTTCTTGTCACGGTATTTCTCAAAGAGGCACTAGTAGAAAATGGGTCATCTGTCCCGGTTGGTAAGGGCCTTTTGTCCCGGCTTCTGAACCGGGACTAAAGGGTCGTTACTAATGCTCTTGCCCTTTAGTCCCGGTTCTTACACGAACCGGGACAGATGGGACTCCATGTGGCCGATGCGCCGAGCCCAGGCAGGAGGGCCTTTGGTCCCAGTTGGTGGCACCAACCGGGACCAATAGGCATCCACGCGTCAGCATTTCAGGGGATGGGGTTTTTGTTTTTTGAAAGGGGTGGGGGGGTTGGGGTTTAATTTAGGTGTTTCATATATTGTGTTACCTAGCTAATTAATAGAGAGAAGTGTCCTATCTTATGTCCGTGCTTGGTCGACACTATATATACGTATAGAGAGGACTAGACACGCTAGCTAGTAAGCAAATGAAGGAAACAGAAGATCGTCATGAACATATGCATACAGAGAGAAGTGATATCGACCACCTCTCCTTCTCCGAGAGATTGGTCGAACAACAAGTTCTCGTATATCTATCCGACACTACCGGCTACATATATACAATAATTATCTCTTACAATATAATCTCCTAATTATATACGAACACAGGGTCCACATAGTATTCTCCATCTTTAGCGATCACGTGGTCAAGGAAGAATGCACTTGTAGAAAAAGGGCCTATTGTCCCGGTTCGTAAGGGCCTTTTGTCCCGGTTCCTGAACCGGGACTAAAGGGTCGGTACTAATGCCCTGTCCCTTTAGTCTCGGTTCAATCCAGAACCGGGACAGATGGGCCTCCACGTGGCCTGTGCGCGGAGCCCAGGCAGGAGGGCCTTTGGTCCCGGTTGGTGGCACCAACCGGTACCAATAGGCATCCACGCATCAGCATTTCTGTGGCTGGGGTTTTTGTTTTTTTGAAGGGGGGGGGGGTTTGGGGGTTTTGGGGGGTTAATTTAGGTGTTTCATATACTGTGTTAGCTAGCTATAATTAATAGAGAGAAGTGTCCTCTCTTATGTCCGTGCTTGGTCGACGCTACGTACTATACATACGTATAGAGAGGACTAGACACGCTAGCTAGCTAGTAAGCAAACGAAGGAAATAGAAGATCGTCATGAACATATATGCATATAGAGAGAAGTGATATCGACCACCTCTCCTTCTCCGAGAGATTGGGCGAACAACAAGTTCTCGTATATCTATCCGACACTACCGGCTACATATATACAATAATTATCTCTTACAAATATAATCTCCTAACATACGGACTCATGGTCCACATAGTTTTCTCCGTCTTCAGCGATCACGTGGTCAAGAAAGGATGCCGCCAATTCCTCTTGAATTGCTCACATGCGAGCTGGTGCTAGGAGTTCATCCCGCTTCCGAAACATCTAATTTGAAGAAGGGGGTCAATACATATAAATATATATGAATGAATGAAACTCAACAAAAATGATGGTAATAAAATAAAATTGTGAATGTTGTTATTTACGTACTTCATATTGTTCGTCAGAGTAGCCCCGCTCACAGGCTGTGTGGCGGATGGACTCGCAAACGTAGTATCCACAGAAATCATTCCCTTGTTCCTGCCACAACCACTTTACAAGAAATAGAGGTCAATCAAACTGATAAGCAAGAATGCCAAATGGTATTTATGAAACTAGCGCTTGAATCAATAGGAGATGCACGAAACATGCTACTATAGTACTTACTTTCGGGTGTCTAAATTGCAGCTTCTTTAGGAGTCCCGGAGCTTTTTTGGTGAATTTTTTCCAAACCCTGCCAGACAAAGAAAACAATTACTTGATATATCAGGAAATGAACAAAGTTGCTGATATGGTGGATAATGATCGATTTAACTTACTTCTCGAGCATTTGAGTCATGTCCGCATAGTCCTGGGGATCTTTTCGTCCTGAGTCTAAGATGGTTACTAGTCCCTGCTCAAGCTTAATCTCTAGGAGAATATAGTGGAAACTGCACATGCATGCATAACTCATCAATTACATTACTATAACCTTGACTAATATATAAGGGAAACCAAATACGCACAAGACAGTAACACTCACTTGAAGTTGTAAGGAAATAGTATTATATCTTTGTTTTCATTTATTACCAACAATCGTATCAAGTTGGACTCGGTATCTACGGCATAAATTTAACCTCAGTTGCATCTATGAGATATGTGTTAATGAACCCAATATCACCGACTTGTCTTTTTCTTCAATTCGCCGATCTTCAATCTGCATAATATAGTGAGGATAATTATAAATACATGCACTGAAAGAGCTGAGCTATATAGAGAGACTTAATGACAGAAGTAGTACTACTTACAGACAGTAGCAGGTGACCGTTGCTTTATCGAGGGCCAATTGATTGAAAAACTGAAAGAACTCCTCAAATGGAATAGGCAACAGTTCAATTCCAACGAGGTCATGCTCCTTTTTAACTCTCACATACAAAGTACTCCTCCCCCCAGACTCTCTGCAGATTTTCAAGTACCAATCATGCAATCTTTGCATCATCGTTGATAGAGATCTTTCATCTTTGACGAGAGGCTTCCCGTACTCGTATCTTTGTATCTGCACCTCCATGAAATCATAATGTACATCATCGGGCAGGTAATCACCAAGATTGCTATAACCGGGCACCATCCTCGGATCATTAGTGACGATGTCGCTAGGCACGTTGAGCAGGGGGCACGATTGCTTCGCTTGTTCGCCAAGCTGGGCAATTTGTTTCCCAGCTCGTCGTTCTTTCAGCCTTTGATCGCTGACAGTACTTCCCGACCGCTCCGCTTTGGCAAATTCCTTTCCAATAATGCGCTCATAGTTTCCTTTCTGCAGAGACTTGGGTGGTTTTGTCAGGGCAGCCAGAGTGCGCTTCACTTTCACCGGATCTACCTTCTCCTCCGGAGGTGGATGTTTCTTTGCTTTCACCCCTTCAAAGAAGTTCCTCACTTCTTCTCACGCGATCTCGGCATTCTCCTCCGGGGTCCTCTCATATGGTAACTTCTCTGGAGTCTTCAGAGAAGGACCGAATCTTTATGTCCTCCCACCTCTGGCTGTACTGCTAGACGCTGGCAGAGCAGACAGAGCGGTTGTCTTCTTTACTTGCTTACGAGGCGCAGGAGAAGGACTACGACACGCCGGAGCAGCCGGAGCGGTGGCAGGTCTCTTCTGCCCTTGCTAACGAGGCGGAGAAGGAGGAGGCTGGCTGCTCGGGCGCGCCGGCGCAGGCGGAGAAGGAGGCGGAGTGGCGCCACGCGCCGGAGAAGGAGCCGGCTAAGTGACCTGATCATCACTCTCCGGAGGAGGAGGCGGTGGAGGAGGCGGAGTGCCCTGACTCGCTGGAGGAGGAGGAGGAGGCGGAGGCGTCCAGTTCGGAAGGTTGATGAGCTCCTTCCGCCATAGGCATGGAGTCTTCAGAGTAGAACCCAGCCAAGTCTCCCCTTCACCGGTAGGGTGGTCAAGCTGGAGGTCCTCAAATCCCTCCGTTATTTCATCCACCATCACCCTAGCATATCCTTCTGGAATCGGCCGGCAGTGAAAAGTTGCGCCGGGTTCAGTAGGAAAAACAGAGCCAACAACCGCCTTGACCTTCATATTAATCCATTGCGTCAAAAGGAGGCAATTTTGAGACTCCATGATAGCATCCACGGGATAGCTGGCAGGAGCCGTCAAGACATGCTCCGACTGAAGTAGCTCGGTGGAAGCCACGCTGCTTATCTGCTGAGATGGCGGGGTAGCTTCGGGAGTCCGTTTGCTGCGATTTGCTTATCTTTCCTCTATCGCTTGTACCCTTGCTTGTAGCACCTGCATTTGGGTCTGCTGCACTTTTTCCTCCTCTCCTGGCATTTGTTACCGCCTGCGTCCGGAAACCCAACCTTCCACGGAATGGAGCCTGGCATGCCTCGTGTCCGTCCAGGGTGCTCAGGATTCCCGAGGGCCATTGTGAGCTCGTCGTTCTCTCTGTCTGGAACGAACGTCCCTTGCTGCGCTGCTTCGATATACTGCTGAAGCTCCTTGACTGGTATGTCCATTTGATTGTTCCTCCAAATGCACTTCCCTGATACAGGGTCCAAGGTTCCGCCAGCCTCGAAGAACCAAGTCCGGCAACGGTCTGGCCAGTTAATTGTCTCTGGCTTGATCCCTTTATCAACCAGATCATTCTTAGTCTTGGCCCACTTAGGCCGGGCTACGAGGTAGCCACCTCACCCCATGCGATGGTGATGCTTCTTCTTTGCAGCATTTTTCTTGTTTGTCGCCGACATCTTCTTACTCGTTTCCGATGTCTTGTGGGCCAGAAATGCGGGCCAATGATCTCTGATCTTCTCATATCTGCCCTTGAATTCTGGTGTCTCTTTATTTTCGACAAACTTATTCAGCTCTTTCTTCCACCTCCTGAATAGTTCTGCCATCCTCTTAAGAGCGAAAGACTTGATTAATTGCTCTTTAACTGGCTTCTCCGGATCATCCTCTTGTGGTAGGGTGAAATTTGACTTTAGCTCAGTCCAAAGATCATTTTTCTGTATATCATTGACATAAGACACCTCAGGGTCTTCTGTAGCCGGCTTTAACCATTGCTGGATGCTGATCGGGATCTTGTCCCTAACCAGAACCCCGCACTGAGCAACAAATGCGCTCTTTGTCCGGAGGGGTTCAATCGGTTGGCCGTCGGGCGCGATTGCTATGATCTCAAACTTTTCATCCGAGCTCAACTTTTTCTTCGGGCCTTGTCTCTTTACCGAAGTTGTGCTCGATCCGGGGGGCTAGAAAAAAGAACAAAGACTTAATTAATATGTGTACATACTAAAACAATGAATGCATCAATTAGCTAGTCAGCACAAGCTTAACTAATATATATACCTGGCCGGACTTGGTTCGGTCACCGGAGACGTCATCACGGTCTCCTTCTTGCACCGGCATTGGGTCACCGGAGCCGTCCTCACGGTCTCCTTCTTGGACCGGCATTAGGTCACCGGAGCCATCATAATCATAGCCAGCTGCTTCCAGACCATTGGTGTTGTTGAGAAACAATGAGCAGACGGCATCACTTCCTCGTGCGATTATGTCCCCCAACAACTCTTCTTGTACTTCGTCTCGGGCGATGTCCATAGTTTCTACAAATATTTACAACATGGCAATTATTATTCAAACATGACAGATGGATATATTAGTGGCAAACGTAGAACTAATATTAATTAGTGGCCTCGACGCTGCTTCTCTAGGGTTTGGGGTGGCCTCGACAACGCTTCAAGAATAAAAAAGAAGAGGAAGAAGAAAATAAAGAGGAGAAGAAAGAACAGAGGAGTAAGAACTCCTCTATTCTTTCTTCTCCTCTTTTTTTCTTCTTCTTCCTCTTTTCTTTATCGGGAACAAGGGTCGTCGAGGGTCGTCGAGCGGTAGAGGAAACCCTAAATAGCAAGTATCGTGGGTGTGAGATACATGTGGCCGTCGGTGTCGGACACTACATCCACGTCCCACAAGTGATGTGGGCGTCGAAGCCCGCGTCACTTATGGGACGTGGATGTAGTGTCCGACACCGACGGCCACATGTATCTCACATCAACTTGCTATTTAGGGTTTCCTCTACCGCTCGGCGACCTTGACCCTCGACGACCCTCGTTCCCGATAAAAAAAAGAGGAAGAAGAAGAAAAAAAGAGGAGAAGAAAGAGGGTCAGGGTCGCCGAGCGATAGAGGAAACCCTAAATAGCAAGTATCGTGGGTGTGAGATACATGTGGCTGTCGGTGTCGGACACTACATCCACGTCCCACAAGTGACGCGGGTCGACGCCCGCGTCACTTGTGGGACGTGGATGTAGTGCCCGACACCGAGAGCCACATGTATCTCACACCGACGATACTTGCTATTTAGGGTTTCCTCTACCGCTCGGCGACCCTGGACGACCCTCGTTCCCGATAAAAAAAAGAGGAAGAAGAAGAAAAAGAAAGAGGAGAAGAAAGAATAGAGGAGAAGAACTCCTCTATTCTTTCTTCTCCTCTTTTTTTTCTTGTTCCTCTTCTTTTTTTATCCTCTTCTTCCTCTCAAGTTCGACGACCCTCGACCCCTCGGCGACCCTAGACCCCCTCTCGACCCTCGACACCTCGGCGACCGTCGACCCCCTTCGACCCTTGACCCCTCGGCGACCCTATAGACCCCCTCTTGACCCTCGTTCCCGATAAAAAAAAGAGGAAGAAAAAAAAAGAGGAGAATAAAGAATAGAGGAGATCTCCTCTATTCTTTATTCTCCTCTTTTTTTCTTCTTCCTCTTCTTTTTTTATCCTCTTCTTCCTCTCATGTTCTACGACCGTCGACCCCTCGGCGACCCTAGACCCCCTATTGACCCTTGTTCCCGATAAGAAAAAGAGGAAGAAGAAGAAAAAAAAGAGAGGAGAAGAAAGAATAGAGGAGAAGAACTCCTCTATTCTTTCTTATCCTCTTTTTTTTCTTCTTCCTCTTCTATTTTTTATCCTCTTCTTCCTCTCATGTTCGACGACCCTTGACCCCTCGGCAACCCTAGACCCCCTCTCAGCCCTCGACACCTCGGCGATCGTCGACCCCCTCTCGACCCTCGACCCCTCGGCGACCCTAGACCCCCTCTCGACCCTCGTTCCCGATAAAAAATGAGGAAGAAGAAGAAAAAAAGACGAGAAGAAAGAATAGAGGAGAAGAAATCCTCTATTTATTCTCCTCTTTTTTTTCTTCTTCCTCTTCTTTTTTTATCCTCTTCTTCCTCTCATGTTCGACGACCCTCGACCCCTCGGCGACCCTAGACCCCCTCTCGACCCTCGTTCCTGATAAAAAAAGAGGAAGAGGAAGAAAAAAAGAGAGGATAAGAAAGAATAGAGGAGAAGAACTCCTCTATTCTTTCTTCTCCTCTTTTTTCTTCTTCCTCTTCTTTTTTTATCCTCTTCTTCCTCTCATGCTCAATGACCCTCGACCCCTCGGCGACCCTAGACCCCCTCTCGACCCTCGACACCTCGACGACCGTCGACCCCTTCTCGACCCTTGACCCCTCGGCGACCCTAGACCCCCTCTCGACCCTCGACCCCTCAGCGACCGTCGACCCCCTTGAATGAACAAAAAATAAACTAATAAAAATAAAAAACATATAGCAACATATGAACGAAAACATATATCCCCATACATACACATATACATTATATATATATGAAAAAAAATTAAACTAATAAAAAAACAGAGCCGGGCGGCGGCTCACAGCACCGGCGCGCGGGAGCAGGGCGGCGACGGCGACGAGGCAGGGGCTCGGGGCGCCGGGAGTAGGGGAGCTCGAGGCGACAGTGGGGGCGGCGAGTTCGCCGGCGCGCGGGGGCGGGACGGGGCAGGGGCAGGGCGACGACGATGAGGAGCGGGCGGCAACGGTGAGCACGGGGCAGGGGTGCGGGGCGACGGTGACGACGGGCACGGGCAGCCTGGCGGCGTCGAGGAGGTCGGCATCGTTGGGGGCAACTGGCGAGGGAAATCTGAAAATTTCCCAAGTGTTGCTTATATAGCAAAGGCTTTGGTCCTGGTTCGTGGCACAAACCGGGACCAATACCCCCATTAGTCCCGGTTGGTGCCACCAACCGCGACCAAAGGCCTCTTTTCAGCAGCCCAAAGGGCGGGAAGCGGCGGCCTTTGGTCCCGGTTGGTGGCACCAACCGGGACTAAAGGGGGGCATTGGTCCCGGTTGGTGCCACGAACCATGACCAATGCACCCCTTTAGTCCCGGTTGGTGGCACCAACCGCGACCAAAGGTTGTGTGCTAGAACTGGCGCAGTGCGGTGGGATGTTTAGTCCCACCTCGCTAGCCGAGAGGGGCTTGTAGTGGTTTATAAGCTCTGCCGAGCCAACCACTTCGAGCTCCTCTCTACTGCACGCTTACGTGCCTAAATCCACTGTTTGTGCCTGTGGTCCTACTGGGTCTCCTGCGGGCCTGAGTCCTGGCCCATGGTAGGGTTTCTAGTCGTATTCAGGCCGTGGGGGCTCAGTAGGAGGCACTTTTTTGTTTTTTGTTTTCTTTACTTACTATTGCTATTTCTAATTTTTTTCCAGTTTTTTTGTTTTGTTTTCTGCATTATTTATTTTCTTTTGTTTTTTGTTTTATTTTTAATTTTTTTGCTTTTAGTTTTAGTAAAATTATAAACTTTATGTTAGTGCCATTAGTTTTCAAATTTGCAAACACTTTTTTTGTTTTTTTTTGTTTTCTTTACTTATTGTTGCTATTTTTAATTGTTTTCCTGTTTTTTGTTTTGTTTTCTGCATTATTTATTTTCTTTTGTTTTTTGCTTTATTTTTTAATTCTTTTTACTTTTAGTTTTAGAAAAATTATAAACTTTCTGTTAGTGCCATTAGTTTTCAAATTTGAAAAGACTTTTTTAGTTTTTTTGCTTTTAGTGCCTATTTTTTCCAGTTTTTTTTGTTTTGTTTTCTGCATTATTTATTTCCTTTTCTTTTTGCTTTATTTTTTAATTCTTTTAGCTTGTAGTTTTAGAAAAATTATAAACTTTCTGTTAGTGCCATTAGTTTTCAAATTTGAAAACACTTTTTTAGTTTTTTTGTTTTCTCTATTGCTTTATTTATTTTATTTTGTTTCTACTTACAACAAAATACTTATTGT
Source organism: Triticum aestivum (assembly GCF_018294505.1). Lineage (NCBI taxonomy): Eukaryota > Viridiplantae > Streptophyta > Magnoliopsida > Poales > Poaceae > Triticum > Triticum aestivum. The sequence continues at coordinate 724,626,991 of NC_057797.1, forward strand.
TGCTATTTTTATTTTTTTCCAGTTTTTTTTGTTTTGCTTTCTGTATTATTTATTTTCTTTTGTTTTTTGCTTTATTTTTTAAATTCTTTTTGCTTTTAGGTCAGCAAAATTATAATCTTTCTGTTAGTGCCATTAGTTTTAAAAAAATTATAAACTTTCTGTTAGTGCCATAAGTTTTCAAATTTGAATAGTTAAAATTTGAATTCTTTGAAATTTGTGTGAATCACAAGTTTGTGATTAACTTTAGTAAAAAATGAACATAGATGCACCTATAGACAAACTTCGACCTAAATTCATAGTTTTCAAATGAACTCTGAAAAAGTTGGCATAGCATACTCGTGTGTTACAAACTTGGCATGGTATCATCATAATAGTTGCGGCAGAAAGTCTTCACTTTTTCTTCGCTTGTGTCATTTGCTTATTGCGCCGTAACCATGGATAATCTTCATCTTTTATCAGGATGCTTGGGTCAGCCTTGACATTGAAGGGAGGAATTTCATGAAACTTTTCATAATCTTCAGACATGTCTATCTTGCCCTCCACTCCCAGGATATCCCTTTTTCCTGAAAGAACTATGTGGCGCTTTGGCTCATCGTATGATGTATTCGCTTCCTTATCTTATCTTTTTCTCGGTTTGGTAGACATGTCCTTCACATAGATAACCTGTGCCACATCATTGGCTAGGACGAATAGTTCGTCAGTGTACCCAAGATTTTTCAGATCCACTGTTGTCATTCCGTACTGTGGGTCTACCTGCACCCCGCCTCATGACAGATTGACCCATTTGCACTTAAACAAAGGGACCTTAAAATCATGTCCGTAGTCAAGTTCCCATATGTCCACTATGTAACCATAATATGTGTCCTTTCCGCTCTCGGTTGCTGCATCAACGCGGACACCGCTGTTTTGGTTGGTGCTCTTTTGATCTTGGGCGATCGTGAAAAATGTATTCCCATTTATCTCGTATCCTTTGTAAGTCAATACAGTCAAAGATGGTCCCCTGGACAACAAGTACAGCTCATCACAAACAGTGTTGTCACCTCTGAGACATGTTTCCAACCAACTGCTGAAAGTCCTGATGTGTTCACATGTAATCCAGTCGTCGCACTGCTCCGGGTGTTTGGAGCGCAGACTGTTCTTGTGTTCATCGACATACGGGGTCACCAAGGTAGAGTTCGGTAGAACTGTGTAGTGTGCTTGAGACCAAGAATATCCATCCCTGCATATTATTGAGTCACTTCCAAGAGTGCCTTTTCCAGTCAGTCTCCCCTCATACCGCGATTCAGGGAGACCTATCTTCTTAAGGCCAGGAATGAAGTCAACACAAAACCCGATAACATCCTCCGTTTGATGGCCCATGGAGATGCTTCCTTCTGGCCTAGCGCGGTTACGGACATATTTCTTTAGGACTCCCATGAACCTCTCAAAGGGGAACATATTGTGTAGAAATGCGGGCCCTAGGATGACAATCTCGTCGACTAGATGAACTAGGACGTGCGTCATGATATTAAAGAAGGATGGTGGGAACACCAGCTCAAAACTGACAAGACATTGCGCCACATCACTCCTTAGCCTTGGTACAATTTCTGGATCGATCACCTTCTAAGAGATTGCATTGAGGAATGCACATAGCTTCACAATGGCTAATCGGACGTTTTCCGGTAGAAGCCCCCTCAATGCAACTGTAAGCAGTTGCATCATAATCAAGTTGCAGTCATGAGACTTTAGGTTCTGAAACTTTTTCTCTGGCTTATTTATTATTCCCTTTATATTCGATGAGAAGACAGTCATGACCTTCATACTGAGCAGACATTCAAAGAAGATTTCTTTCACTTCTTTCGTAAGAGCGTAGCTAGTAGGACCTATATACTGCTTCGGAGGCATGCCGTCTTTTTCGTGCAAACGTTGCAGGTCCTCTTGTGCCTCAGGTGTATCTTTTGTCTTCCCATACATGCCCAAGAAGCCTAGCAGGTTCACGCAAATGTTCTTCGTCACGTGCATCACGTCGATTGAAGAGCGGACCTCTAGGTCTTTCCAGTAGAGTAGGTCCCAAAATATAGATTTCTTCTTCCACATGGTTGCGTGTCCCTCTGCGTCATTCGGAACAGCTAGTCCGCCGGGACCCTTTCCAAAGATTACGTGTAAATCATTGACCATAGAAGGTACGTGATCACCGGTATGCATGGCGGGCTTCCTCCGGTGATCTGCCTCGCCTTTGAAATGCTTGCCTTTCTTTCGACATTGATGGTTGGTCGGAAGAAATCGACGATGGCCCAGGTACACATTCTTCCTGCATTTGTCTAGGTATATACTTTCAGTGTCATCTAAGCAGTGCGTTTTTTTGAGAACTAATGACAGTGGGGGAGGGTCCCACTGACTTTATATTAAAGTGTTAAAGGGTTAGTACCGTCCAAACAGTCCAGTCCAGTTAGCCTACAATCCTACTACACAAGTCACTACTACATGAGGGAGGGTGGGGGAGAACAAGATTTACAGAAGGTGATATCCCCCTAATTACAAAGCAGCTACTAGTGACAGGATATAAGGAGCAAACTCCTGCTTGGCCCTATGGACCAGCAGAGCAAAATCATGCTTGAATCTGTTCTTCCAGGATGTAAAGGACGGCTGGATCCCTCTGAAGTGTTTATCATTCCTTTCCTTCCAGATCCCCCAGGCCACCACCATGAACACCTCCATCAACATGTGTCCATTCCAAGAGTTTTTACCAGCGTGCAATAATGTGAGCCAACAGTCCCCAACTGGCCAATGAATCCCAATACTGTCCCAACGTCTTTTACTGAAGGGACAGTTAAAGAAGAGGTGAGTAACGTCCTCTTCAGGTGGGTTTTGACAGAGCGGAAGGTATAATCATCATTCTGTATTTTATAGTGCCTCCTGCTCAGCATATTTCTGGTGTTCAAACGATCGGCCAGCAGCAGCCACGCGAACATTTTCCATTGCATGGTACATTTGGTCTTCCAGATCCAGCAAAAGGCCTCGTCCACTTGCATATTTCTGAAGCAATGTTCATAAAATTTAGTGGCTTTGAAATCACTTCCTCCCCACACACATTTCCATGTATCATCCCTGATAATCAGAGACACATCCGTCATGGCCAGTTGCAAATTGGTCACCTCAAGCCGAGCTTCCATCGAGAGGGGGAGGTGGAATACATCACCTAACCTCACCGAGGAAAGTAGGGACTGGACTAACATATCTGGATCCCTGGCAAAAGAAAAAGCTCTCGGGAATGTGTCTTGGAGTAGACCATATTTCCACTCATCCTTCTAGAAGAGGATCAAGCCACCTGACCCAACAGACGCCTTGGTAACCCCTATGTAGATATCAGACAGCTGCATGAGATCTTTCCACCAGAACGAGCCACAAGGGTCCATTGCATGTGGGGTTTGATGGTTGTAATACGATTTCCAAACAAGCTGGACCCATGGAACATCTTGCTTGTTATAGAATTTATGAAGTTGTTTCAATAAGCCTCCCTTGTTTATTTGGCCTGCAAACCATGTCCCACACTGCGAGGGAGTTGCCTTTGGTGCCATCCTCAGTTTTCCTCAGCCATAGACAGGATCTTCGGAGTTTGTCTAGGTGTTCAATGATCCTGGGGTTTAACTTGATGGAACACATTGCGTATACCGCAAGAGAGGTCACAACTAAGTTTAGAAGAGTCAGCTTGGATCCATAATCGAGCAAGGAAACCGCTGCTGGAATTTTTCTCTGCACTGCGGTGACCATGGGCAACAGATCCGTAACTGTGGGACGGGTTGTCCCCATAGGCAACCCTAGATACGTGAATGACATTTGTCCCACGACGCACCCAAAAATCTCTACCAATTCAGTCGTCGCCGCCGGCTCTAGGTTGATTGGGACAATTGTTGATTTGTGGAAATTGATTTTCAGACCAACAGACGTTGCGTAGTCCAACAATATTTTTTTGAGGACTTGGGCTTGATTCGGGCAAGCTGGGAACACCAGGATCGTGTCGTCGGCATACTGAATACCTGGGTAGTTGTTATCATGTGATGGAATCGGCAGTTGTAGTTGCCCAGCTCTGCAGGCCTCGTTAATCGCCGCTTGCAAGAGGTCTGCAGCGAGAACGAAGATTAGAGGCGATAGTGGATCTCCTTGTCTCACTCCACACAGAAAGGAGAATTGCTTCCCCGGGGTACCGTTGAGCAACACAAAGGAAGTACCCGTGGAGAAAATACTTCTGATCCATCCAATCCACCTCTCATCAAAGCCCATATGCCTCATGATCTCGATCATAGGTTCATGTTGTATTGTGTCAAAAGCTTTGGCAAAGTCTAACTTGAGCAGACAACAAGCACGACCCAAAGCTTGACACTGATGAATGTATTCGAAAGCCCAAGCTAGGCAGTCCTATATCGATCTCCCTTTAAGGAAACCATACTGGTTTTTATGGATGATTTTGAGAATTACCTTCTGTAGCCGATTAGCCAGTAGTTTGGTTATCAACTTCAAACAACAGTTCAGGAGGCGGATGGGCCTGTAGTCATTTGCAGTCTCAGGCGAGTAGGATTTCGGGATCAAGGTGATAAACCCCGAGCTTAGGCTCTGCAGATCCAGCTTTCCATCATAGAAATCAGCACAAAGGGTGTAGAAGTCATGTTTTATGATGTGCCGGCAGGATTTTAAAAACACCCATTAAAACCATCCGGCCCAGGCGCATGATCTGGTGCATTTCTTGGACCACTTTATCGATCTCCTCATGTGTAAAGGGTTTTGTTAGTTCATCGAGCTCCTCCACCTTTTTAATAAGCCGAGTCAAATCAAACTTCATGTCATGTGGTTCCGCCCTGCCCAACCTGTTTTTGTATGTCTGGTAAAGCTCAAGTGCTTTCCCTGCATGATCAGAAACAATCGATCCATCAGATAGTTTCAAAGAGGCGATCGAGTTTCTCCTGAAACGCTCACTCGCTGTGGAGTGAAAGAACTTAGAGTTGTCCCCCCCCCACACTAGAACCATCTAACCGTGTACCTCTTCCTCCAATATTCTCGTTTATAACCAAGGAGAACAACCAAATGTTCCTTAAGGATAACACGGAAGTTCTTCTCCAGGATTGTGAGAGGCCGCAAATCCTCAATCCCGTCCAATTCCAGAAGAGCCCAATTCGAGTTATCAATACACAGATTCAATCTGGAGATGTTCTTGCTCCACTTCTTTAGTGCATATCTTAGGTGTTTAAATTTTTTGCAAAACCTAGCAGCCGGATTATGTGCAAAACAACTTTTGTCCCAAGTGGACTGCACAACTTCAAAGAACCCAGGGTGTGATATCCAGAAGTTTTCAAAACGAAAGATTTTAGATTTAGGGACAGAATTTTCAATTGAGATCACACACGGCACATGATCCGAGACCGGTTTTGGGAGAGGTGCAACTGTCGTGTTGGGGTAACTAGAGGTCTAATTGGCTGAGGTGAAGAACCAGTCAAGTTGCTCTAAGAGTGGATCTGTCTGCATGTTACTCCATGTAAATCTCCTCCCTTTAATCGGCAGTTCCACTAGGGCTTGTGATTGGATGAAATCATTGAAAGTTAACATGTCATTAACATTCCCATCTGGCTTGTTGCGATTATCCGGGGCCCTAATATAGTTGAAATCTCCACATAACAACCAGTCCTCATTGTCTGGAATATCAAGATAAAACAGCCAGGAGGTAAAGGTTGTCCTAACAGGACCATCGCATGGGCCATATACATTAAACAAGTTCCACGATTTGCCAGTTTGCAACGAAGTAAACTTAATGCCCAAAGCAAAAGATTTAGAGCAGATAAGATCTCCAATAAAGATCGAACTATCCCATAAAGTGATCAGACCCCAGAGGCCCCTTGAGAGGGCACAACCTCAAATTTATCAAACCGTTTTGGACAGAAAGTTCTTACAAAAGACTTATCAAAAGAGTCACACTTAGTTTCTTGAAGATAGATAACAGAACAACCACTACTCTCAATTGCATTGCGCAACGCCAAAAGTTTCTGGTCAGAGTTGATCCCCCGCATGTTCCAGCACAACACCTTCCACGCCTTAAGCATCAGCCTTGAGATCGTCACGCTCCTGTGCCGCCAAGGACGCGAGCAGTTTCTGCTTGCTTAACTGATTTGGGCGCAAGCCACACATATTAGTACCAATAGATTGTATGGTAGAAATAGGTGTGGGAGGGGGCATCTCACTATGTACCTTGTCATTCTTATCTGAAACACATGGCACTGTAGCAGAAGAAGTGCATTGCACTTGAGGAACTTTCCGTGGTTTCACTTTGGACTGCACCGGTTTCCTGTCAGACATCGGCGGCACTTTAAACCCATCATACTTGTTAGAGCGCGCACTCCGGCGCAACAGAACGGTGTCCACATGTGCAGGCTCATTAGACAGCAAAGAGCTAATGTGATCAGCAACAGAACAAGATCTCTGCATGTTTTGCTCGTCAGCAGAAGAAGCTTCAATAGAAACAGAAACATCCACAATGTCACTACAGCATTTATCAATGATGATACCCTCAAATGAAGAGCTGAAGAAGCGGCCAAGCACATCAACTTCAGGAGAAATCGAGTCCATCAGAGCACTGGCAATCACATGTAGCTCCTGCTACAAGAAAGTAAAAGGATTGAGTGGCAAATAAGCTCCTTCAGGGTGGACAGCACGAAGTAGCGACTTTGTGTAAATCCTTTTGAGCATGCCTCCAATCCACCGAAGCAGTTCAACGTCTGCAGTTATCAGGAAAGAGACAGATTCACCCCCAGCCTTGACAAAAGCAAACTGTGCCGAAGGGACCCCATTAATGAAATTGTCAGCCAATTCTTCAACCTGAGAGAATTCAGGACAAACATCTGACAGATTGTCCACAATGTTATGCTCTTGGTGCACTCCATCCATGAGGGAGGGACCATCATACTCAAAGAACGTCCTGCAACTGAATCCAGTGTAAGGAGGTGGGGCTACCAGCCAAGCAGCCCAACCATTTGCCTGAACTTCTTCTTGCACGTGTCCAGCAGCATTCCACATCTACTCATTGGCCGCCTGCTGGGCCTCCATATCATTTATCCTGGCTTGCTGCATGAGAGTATAATAAGGGAGTTGATAAGGGTGGGCGAGGCATTGAGGAGGGGTGGAACATCCTCATTGTTGACCAACCCAGGCACGGTATCTCTGCCATTCATAACATAAACTGGTACTGACCAAGATCGGCCCAATCCTAGGAGCATGCCAACTCTAGACACTACTAGACTGTGTGGTACCTGCGCGATATCCTTAATGTGGCACTTAACTAATACCCTCGCTTTGTTCTCATTGGGCCTTGGCCAAACTATTAACTTTCCAAAGTTAGATACAACCTTGTGCACGTAGTGCTCTGTCATGTAATCCATCGAAAAAGCTAGCATCATGACCCAAACTTCATACTGAAAAGCGGGCATCCGCATATTGATGCCTTCATCATGGGGAGTGAGGGTGAAACAAGAATCATCATCTATAGCATGAGGAACTTCTCTTATGGCCTCATCTCTGCTTTGCATATCTTGAAAAGAAACGCAACCAATGCCAAACGGATAAATAAACTCATCTGAAATCTGATACTCCAGATCCTCCCTAATTATGCGGCAAATCTCTTCTAACCAAAATCTCTTCTGATGACCGGGAGGAGGACGCTGAATCAAGATGATAGCATACCTGTCATGGTTTAATGACGGGTCATCCACCACCATGACACTCCTCTGCAGCCGATGATCTGGCCCCCTCTCAATGTTAGCACCGAGCGGAGCGAACGCGAACGGCCTGACCAGAAAGTTCGCCATCTTGTTGCCGGAGTTGGTCGTCGGCGCAGCAGAGTTCTTGGATGGCGATGGAGGAGCGAGTTTGGAGGAGGCAAAGGTGGTTTTGGAAACAGAGGAGACTGGACAGGATTGGGTCCCCCGAGCGGTGGAGTTGACAGCGGAAGCAGGGGGGAAGCGTATCGGCATGCAATGGGAAGTTGCCACATCAACACGTGGTGGGATTTTCTGTTTCACTTGCCAAACTGAACTCCGATTATTTTCCAAAGCATTTCGATTTCCATGATTTTGTTTTTGGGCACAAATCGGAAAACTCCCATCCATATCATTAATCCAAAAATTACCCTCTAAATAGTGCGTGCATGCGTGGTATACTTTGTTTGTCTGTCCTAAAAGGTTACTGAGAGCGGGCCAATCGTTGATGGTCACGAACAGCAACGCCTTTAGGTTAAATTCCTCCTGTCTGTGCTCATTCCACGTACGTACACAGTTTCCATTCCATAGCTGTAAAAGTTCTTCAACTAATGGCCTTAGGTACACATCAATGTCGTTGCCGGGTTGCTTAGGGCCTTGGATGAGAACTGGCATCATAATGAACTTCTGCTTCATGCACATCCAAGGAGGAGGAAGGTTATACATACATAGAGTCACGGGCCAGGTGCTGTGATTGTTGCTCTGCTCCCCGAAAGGATTAATGCCATCCGCGCTTAAAGCAATGCATGCATTCCTTGGGTCCTTTGCAAACTCATCCTAGTACTTTCTCTCGATTTTTCTCCACTGCGACACGTCAGCGGGTGCTCTCAACTTCCCATCTTTCTTCCGGTCCTCACTGTGCCATCGAATCAACTTGGCATGCTCTTCGTTTCTGAACAGACGTTTCAACCGTGGTATTATAGGAGCATACCACATCACCTTCACAGGAACCCTCTTCCTGGGGGGCTCGCCGTCAACATCACCAGGGTCATCTCGTTTGATCTTATACCGCAATGCACCGCATACCGGGCATGTGTTCAGATCCTTGTATGCAGTGCGGTAGAGGATGCAGTCATTAGGGCATGCATGTATCTTCTCCACCTCCAATCCTAGAGGGCATACAACCTTCTTTCCTGCGTATGTATTGTCTGGCAATTCGTTATCCTTTGGAAGCTTTTTCTTCAATATTTTCAGTAGCTTCTCAAATCCTTTGTCAGCCACAACATTCTATGCCTTCCACTGCAGCAATTCCAGTACGGTACCGAGCTTTGAGTTGCCATCTTCGCAATTGGGGTACAACCCTTTTTTGTGATCCTCTAACATGCGATCGAACTTCAGCTTCTCCTTTTGACTTTCGCATTGCGTCCTTGCATCGACAATGACCCAGCGGAGATCATCATCATCGGGCACATCGTCTGGTTCCTCTTGATCTTCAGCAGCTTCACCCGTTGCAGCATCATTGGGCACATCCTCTGGTTCCTCCTCATCTTCACCAGCTCCCCCCATTGCAGCATCACCGTATTCAGGGGGCACATAGTTGTCATCGTACTCTTCTTCTTCGCCGTCTTCCATCATAATCCCTATTTCTCCGTGCCTCATCCAAACATTATAGTGTGGCATGAAACCCTTGCAAAGCAGGTGGGAGTGAAGGGTTTTACGGTTAGAGTAAGACCTCGTATTCCCACATTCAGTGCATGGACAACACATAAAACCATTCTGCTTGTTTGCCTCAACCACATCGAGAAACTCATGCACGCCCTTAATGTACTCGGAGGTGTGTCTGTCACCGTACATCCATTGCCGGTTCATCTGCGTGCATTATATATAATTAAGTGTCCAAATTAATAGAAGTTCATCATCACATTAAAACCAAAGTGCATACATAGTTCTCATCTAACAACATATAGCTCTCCAGAGCATCTAATTAATTAAACCATACATTGAAACTATGTAAAACATTTCAATGCGAAAACAAAGGCAATCATAATCGCAACCAAGGTAACAATTGATCCAACGGCATAATGATACCAAGCTTCGGTATGAATGGCATATTTTCTAATCTTTCTAATCTTCAAGTGCATTGCATCCATCTTGATCTTGTGATCATCGAGGACATCCGCAACATGCAACTCCAATATCATCTTCTCCTCCTCAATTTTTTTTATTTTTTTCCTTCAACAAATTGTTTTCTTCTTCAACTAAATTTAACCTCTCGACAATAGGGTCAGTTGGCATTTCCGATTCACATACATCCTACATAAATAAAATCTATGTCGCATTGGTTGGCATAAGTTTCATAAACAATAAATGAACCAATAGTTATAAAGATAATATATATACCACGTCTGAGTCATAGACAGGACGAGGGCCGACGGGGGCGGATACCAAAACCATCGCACTATATAAGATGTATTGATAAAAGTAAGAAAATAATACAAGTATCTATGTAAACATAAAAGTAAGAATATTTTTCCTTTCAGAAAGAAGATAAGAACAAGAGGCTCACCACGGTGGTGCCGGCGATGAGCTCGGCGCGGGTGATCGACGGCGGTGAAGACGGTGACGGGGCATGATAGACCGCTAAACCTAGACAAATATTGAGGAAAATAGAGCTTGGAGGTCGAGCTTGGAGAGGAGAAAGCTTAAGTAGTGTGGCTCGGGCATTCCATCGAACACCTTGTGTGCATAGGAGGTGAGCTAGAGCACCACCAAGCCCTCTCCCCCTCGGCCAGAAAAAAACAGAGCAGTGTGCTCTGCTCTTATGCAAGGGGGGTATATATATAGGCACCTCATTGGTCCTGGTTGGTGGCATGACCCGGGACTTAAGGGGAGCCTTTGGTCCCGGTTCAAGCCACCAACCGGGACCAATGGTGGTGGGCCAGGAGCGAGGCCAATTGGTCCCGGTTTGTCCCACCAACCGGGACCAAAAGGTCTAGATGAACCGGGACCAATGGCCCACGTGGCCCGGCCGCCCCCCTGGTCTCACGAACCGGGTCCAATGCCCCCATTGGTCCCGGTTCTGGACTGAACCGGGACTAATGGGCTGACCCGGCCTAGACCAAAGCCCTGTTTTCTACTAGTGATCCCGCCAATTCCTCTTGAATTGCTCGCATACGATCTAGTGGTAGGAGTTCATCCCGCATCTGGAAGATCTAATTTGAACAAGGGGGTCAATACAGATATATATATATATATATATATATATATATATATATATGAATAAATGAAACTCAACACAAATGATGGTAATAAAATAAAATTGTGAATATTATTGCTTACGCACTTCATATTGTTTATCAGAGTACCCCCGTTCACAGGTCGTGTGTCGGATGGACTCGCAAACATAGTATCCACTGAAATCATTCCCTTGTTCCTGCCACAACCACTTTACAAGAAATAGAGGTCAATCAAACTAATAAGCAAGCATGCCAAATGGTATTGATGAAACTAGTGCTTGAATCACTAGGAGATGCGCGGAACATGTTACTATAGTACTTACTTTTGGGTGTCTAAATTGCAGCTTCTTTGGCAGTCCCGGAGCTTTTTTGGTGAATTTTCTCCAAACCCTGCTAGACAAAGAAAATAATTACTTGATATCAGGAAATGAACAAAGTTGCTGATATGGTGGATAATGATCGATTTAACTTACTTCTCGAGCATTTGAGTCATGTCCGCATAGTCCTGGGGATCTTTTCGTCTCGAGTCTAAGACGGTTACTAGTCCCTGCTCAAGCTTAATCTCTAGGAGAATATAGTGGAAGCTGCGCACGCATGCATAACTCATCAATTACATTACTATAACCTAGACTAATAAGGGAAACCGAATCTGCACAAGACAGTGACACTCACTTGAAGTTGTAAGGAAAGAGTATAATATCTTTGTTTCCATTTATTACCAATGATCGTAGCAAGTTGGCCTCGGTATCTTCGGTATGACATTTAACCTCAGTTGCATCTATGAGATTTGTGTTAATGAACCCAATATCACCGATTTGTCTTTTCTTCAAGTCGGCGATCTTCAATCTGCATAATATAGTGAGGATAATTATAAATACATGCAATGAAAGAGTTGACCTATATAGAGAGACATAATGACAGAAGTAGTACTACTTACAGACAGTAGCAAGTGACTGTTGCTTTATCGAGGGCCTTTTGATTGAAAAACTGGAAGAACTCCTCAAATGGAACATTCAACAGTACAATTCCAATGATGTCATGCTCCTCTCTAACTCTCAGCGTCAAAGTATTCCTCCCCCAGACTCTCTGCAGGTTTTCATGTATGAATCATGGAATCTTCGCATCATCGTTGTTAGAGATCTTTCATCTTTGACGAGAGGCTTCCCGTACTCGTATTTGTGTTCCACCACCTCCAAGAAATCATAATGTACATCGTCGGGCAGGTAATATCCAAGATTGCTATAACTGGGCACCATCCTCGGATCATTAGCGACGATGTCGCTAGACACCTTGAGCGGGGGGCACGATTGGTTCGCTTGTTCGTCAAGTTGGGCAATTTTTTTCCTAGCTCATCGTTCTTTTATCCTTTGATGACTGACAGTACTTCCTGACCGCTCCACTTCAACAAATGTCTTTGCAATAATGCACTCATAGTTGCCTTTCGGCGGAGACTTTGGTGGTTTTTTTAGGGCAGCCAGAGTACGCTTCGCCTTCACCGGATCTACCTTCTCCTCCGGAGGTGGATGTTTCTTTGCTTTCACCCCTTGAAAGAAGTTCGTCACTTCAGCTCGCGTGATCTTCGCGTTCTCCTCCGGGGTCCTCTCGTATGGTAACTTCTCTGGAGTCTTCAGAGAAGGACCGAATCTGTATTGCCCTGTACTGCTAGATGCCGACAGAGCAGACAGAGCGGCTGTGACTGTCTTCTTTCCTTGCTTACGAGGCAGAGGAGAAGGACTACGACGCACTGGAGCAGCCGGAGCGGCGGCGGGTCTCTTCCGCCCTTGCTGACGAGGCGAAGAAGGAGGAGGCTGGCTGCTCGGGCGCGCCGTCGCAGGCGGAGAAGGAGGCGGAGGGCCGCCACGCGCCGGAGAAGGAGGCTAAGTGCGTTGATCACTCGCTGGGGGAGGAGGCGGAGGAGGAGGCGCAGTGCCCTTACTCGCCAGAGGAGGAGGAGGAGGCGGAGGCCTCCAGTTCGGAAGGTTGATGAGCTCCATCCGCCATAGGCATGGAGTCTTCAGAGCATAAACCAGCCGAGTCTCCCCTTCACTGGTAGGGTGGTCAAGCTGGAGGTCCTCAAATCCCTCCGTTATTTCATCCACCGTCACCCTGGCATATCTTTCTGGAATCGGACGATAGTAAAAAGTTGCACCGGGTTCAGGAGGTCGAACAGAGCCGACAGCTGCATTGACTTTGAAGTTCTGGCATTGCGTCATAAGGTGGCAATATTGAGACTCCGTGATAGCATCCACGGGGTAGCTAGCAGGAGCCGTCAAGACATGCTCCGGCTGAAGCAGCCCGGTGGAAGCCACACTGCTTCTCCACTGAGATGGCGGGGTAGCTTCGGGGGTAGTTTCGGCAGGTTGCTTGCTGCGAGCTACTTCTCGTTCCTCTAGCGCTTGAACCCTTTCGTGCAGCATCTGAATTTGGGCCTGCTCCACTTTTTTCCTCCTCTCCTGGCATTTGTATCCGCCTGCGTCCGGAAACCCAGCCTTCCACGGAACGGAGCCTGGCGTGCCTCGTGTCTGTCCAGGGTGCTGAGGATTCCCGAGGGCCATTGTGAGCTCGTCGTTCTCTCTGTCTAGAACGAACGTCCCTTGCTGCGCTACATCGATATAGTGCTTAAGCCTCTTGATTGGTATTCTCATTTGCTCGTCCGTCCAAACGCACTTCCCTGATACAAGGTCCAAGGTTCCGCCAGCCCTGAAGAACCAAGTCCGGCAATGGTCTGGCCAGTTCATTGTATCTGGTTCGATCCCTTTATCAAGTAGATCATTCTCAGCCTTGGCCCACTTAGGCTAGGCTTTGAGGTATCCACGTGACCTCGTGCGATGGTGAAGCTTCTTCTTCGCATCATTTTTCTTGTTTGTCACCGACATCTTCTTACTCTTTTCCGATGTCTTGTGGGCCACAAATGCGGGCCAGTGATCTCTGATCTTCTCATATTTGCCGATGAATTCTGGTGTCTCTTCTTTGTCGACAAACGTTTTCAGCTCATTCTTCCACCTCTTGAATAGGTCTGCCATCTTCTTAAGGGCATGAGACTTGATTAATTTTTCTTTAACTGGCTTCTCCGGATCCTCCTCTGGCGGTAGGGTGAAATTTTCCTTCCACCTCCTGAAATTTGCCTTAGCTAGTCATCACAGGCTTAACTAATATATTTACCTGGCCGGACTCTGTTCGGTCACCGGAGCGGTCACCACGGGCTCCTTCTTGCACCAGCATTGGGTCACCGGAGCCATCATAATCATGTCTTTCCTCCTCCATTCTTCCATCACCATAGCCTTCTTCTTCTTCACCCTGTTCTTCCAGACCATCATTGTCGTTAAGATACGACAAGACATCACCTCCGGCTAAGATTATGTCCCCCAACACCTCTTCTCCTTCCTCATCTCGTCCCTGCTCCATTGTTTCTGCAAACATTACAACATGGCAATTATTACACAAACATGACAGCAGGTGGATATATTAGTGGCAAACGTAGACCTAGCTTATTCTGGGTTTGGGGTGGCCTCGACAACGCTTCAAGGGTAGGGGCGCGGCGGGAGGGGGTAGGAGACCGACATCATTTTTTTCTAGCGTTTGGGTGTCCTCGAGAGTTTTGGTAGAGCGACAGGGCCGGGGGGGTGCTCCCGTGGTATAAGTTATCACGGTCGAGAGGGGGTATATAAATATCGACCGCCCCTCATGTCGAAGTTATCCGGGAGGGGTTTATATCGACAACGATGACATACATACATGGGAAAATAATGTTATCAGGGAGGGGGTAGGTCGAACCCCCCCCCTCGTGTGGAAGTTATCGGGACACGGGGTATATCGACAACGACATATCCGATAAAAAATAAGAAGATGAAGAAGAAATAAAAATAGTAGAAGAAGAAAGGAATAGAGGAGAAGATTGATTCTTTTTTCTTCTTCTTATTTATTTCTCCTTTTCTTCCTCTCTCCTCTTCTTCTCCTTTCTTCCTCTTCTTATTTTCCTTTTTCCTCTCATTCTTTTTCTTCTTCTTCCTTCTTAATATCACTTAGCAACTTTTGCAACGATAGGGGGGTGGGGGGGTGCTCCCATGGTCTAAAATCGGTCTATGCATGATAGAAAATTCTGACAAAATAGATGAAGTAGTATTGCTTGTTTTTAAAAAAAATGTTCAAGTAGAAAATTTAGAAAAAACTTAAAGGTTTTGCCTAATGCATTGTTCATATGAATATACAAACATTTGCATATTCTACAATAGTTAATATCACCAAAAAAATCTATGAACAGAAAAAAATCCTAACTTTTCTAAAAATCTATCTTTTGCATATATATATATAGATATACACACAGAGAACATATATACATACATATATACATTTTTATAAAAATGCAAAAAAAATATCAAAAAAGGACATATTAACAGATATACACACATACATATACTCATACATATACATATAATCAGGAAAAAACATCATATATATGTGCAAAAAAACAAGGAGGAAGGGGGCGGTGCCGGCCGGCCCTGACCAAAGGATGAGAGGTGCGGCGTGGTCAGGGTAGGGGCAGAGGCACGACGCGCGTCGGGGTAGAGGCGACGGCGGCGTGGTCGGGGCAGAGGCAGAGGCGACGGTGGCGTGGTCGGGGCAGGGCGAGGCAGAGGCGACGGCGGCGTGGTCGGGGCAGCTGGGGCGACAACGACGTGGACGGGGCAGGGGCGCGCGGCGTGGTCGGGGCGGGCCGCCAGCGGCGTGCTCGGAGCAGGGGGCGGATGCGCGTCGACGAGGCAGCAGAGGGCGGCAACGGCGTCGACGGGGCGAGATCGGGCAGCTTGGCAGCGTCGTCAGGGCAGGGCAACTGATGCAGAGATGAATCTCAAAAACGCTAAGTGGCTTCTTATATACTGAGAGCATTGGTCCCGGTTCGTGGCACCAACTGGGACCAATGCAACCCTTTAGTCCCGGTTGGTGGCACCAACGGGGACCAAAGGTCTCTTTTTAGCAGCCCAAAGGACGGGAAGCAGAGGCCTTTGGTCCTGGTTGGTGGCACCAACCGGGACTAAAGGGGGGCATTAGTCCCGGTTGGTGCCACGAACCGGGACCAATGCACCCCTTTAGTCCCGGTTGGTGCCACCAACCAGGACCAAAGACCTTGTGTTGCCCCGCGTCAAAAGTTTAGTACCACCTCGCTAGCTGAGAGAGCTCGAGAGTGGTTTATAAGCGGTGTTGCGCCCACCCTCTCGAGCCCCTCTCAATTGTAGGCTTTCGGGCCTAACCGTACGCTATGTGCCTGTGGGCCTATGGGGCCTCCTGCGGGCCTGAATCCTGGCCCATGGTAGGGTTTCTAGTCGTATTCAGGCCGTGGGGGCCCAGTACGTGGCACTTTTTTGTTTTTTTGTTTTCTTTGTTGCTTTATTTATTTTATTTTGTTTCTACTTACAACAAAATACTTATTGTTGCTATTTTTATTTATTTTATTAAAGTTTATTTTTAATATTTTTCTTTTAGGTCACAAAAATTATAAACTTTCTGTTAGTGCCATTAGTTTTCAAATTTGTTTTTTGTTTTCTTGGTTGCTTTATTTATTTTATTTTGTTTCTACTTACAACAAAATACTTATTATTGCTATTTTTACTTATTTTATTAAAGTTTATTTTTTATTATTTTTCTTTTAGGTCACAGAAATTATAAACTTTCTGTTAGTGCCATTAGTTTTCAAATTTGAATAGTTAAAATTTGAATTCTTTCAAATTTGTGTGAATCACAAGTTTGTGATTAACTTTACGATGAAAATATTTTTTCCAGTTTTTTTGTTTTTTTTTGCATTATTTATTTTCTTTTATTTTTTCTTTATTTTTTAATTCTTTTTGCTTTTAGGTCAGAAAGTTATAAACTTTCTATTAGTGCCATTAGTTTTAGAAAAATTATAAACTTTCTGTTAGTGCCATTAGTTTTCAAATTTGAATAGTTAAAATTTGAATTCTTTGAAATTTGTGTGAATCACAAGTTTGTGATTAACTTTACTATAAAAATATTTTTTCCAGTTTTTTTGTTTTGTTTTTTGCATTATTTATTTTCTTTTTTTTTGCTGTATTTTTTAATTCTTTTTGCTTTTAGGTCAGAAAAATTATAAACTTTCTGTTAGTGCCATTAGTTTTAGAAAAATTATAAACTTTCTGTTAGTGCCATTAGTTTTCAAATTTGAATAGTTAAAATTTGAATTCTTTTAAATTTGTGTGAATCACAAGTTTATGATTAACTTTACTAAAAAATGAGCATAGATGCGCCTATAGAGAGAAATCAACCTAAATTCATAATAAATTTCTATGAATTTTAGAGAAATTCACTCTGAATTTATGTCAAATTCCCTGTGTAAGGGCATCTATTTTCACTTTGAGAGGAGCTCAACAAGGCAGAGAGGGACGGGCTTATAAACCGGTGTGAGCGCCCTTTGGTTGGCGAGGTGGGACTAAACTCTGGCCGCAACGAGGACCAACCCTTTAGTCCTGGTTGGTGGCACAAACTGGGACTAATGGTCATGGGCCAGGGGCGAGGCCCATTGGTCCCGGTTCTTGCGTGGAACCGGGACCAAAAGGTCCAGACGAACCGGGACCAATGGCCCATGTGGCTGCCCTCTTGAGTGTTCTTGGTGAAAGCATAGTTGACAAGGAGCGAACCGAGAATAATGGTATTACGAGGGCCGAACCATAAGATGTTAAAGCATTTCAAATGAACTCTGAAAAAGTTGAAAGTTGGCATGGTATCATAATTTCACCCACATAGCATGTGCATGTACAAAACGGACAATGGTATCATAGTCGTCTGTTACAAAGTTGGCATGGTATCATCATTATAGTTGCGGGAGAAAGTCTTCACTTTTTCTTCGCTTGTGTCATTTGCTTATTGCGCCGTAACCATGGATAATCTTCATCGTTTATCAGGATGCTTGGGTCAGCCTTGACTTTGAAGGGAGGAATTTCATGAAACTTTTCATAATCTTCAGACATGCCTGTCTTGCCCTCCACTCTCACGATGTCCCTTTTTCCTGAAAGAACTATGTGGCGCTTTGGCTCATCGTATGATGTATTCAGTTCCTTATCTTTTCTTTTTCTCGGTTTGGTAGACATGTCCTTCACATAGATAACATGTTCCACATCATTGGCTAGGACGAACGGTTTGTCAGTGTACCCAAGATTTTTCAGATCCATTGTTGTCATTCCGTACTATGGGTCTACCTGTACCCCGCCTCCTGACAGATTGACCCATTTGCACTTAAACAAAGGGACCTTAAAATCATGTCCGTAGTCAAGTTCCCATATGTCCACTATGTAACCATAATATGTGCTCTTTTGATCTTGGGCGCTTGTGTAAAATGTATTCCCATTTATCTCGTATCCTTCGTAAGTCAATATAGTCAAAGATGGTCCCCTGGACAACAAGTACAGCTCATCAAAAACAGTGTTGTCACCTCTGAGACGTGTTTCCAACCAACTACTGAAAGTCCTGATGTGTTCACATGTAATCCAGTCGTCGCACTGCTCCGGGTGTTTGGAGCGCAGATTGTTCTTGTGTTCATCGACATACGGGATCACCAAGGTAGAGATTTGTAGAACTCTGTAGTGTGCTTGAGACCAAGAATATCCACCCCTGCATATTATTGAGTCCCCTCCAAGCGTGCCTTTTCCAGTCAGTCTCCCCTGATACCGCGATTTAGGGAGACCTATCTTCTTAAGGCCAGGAATGAAGTCAACACAAAAACCAATGACATCCTCTGTTTGATGGCCCATGGAGATGCTTCCTTCTGGCCTAGCGCGGTTACGGACATATTTCTTTAGGACTCGCATGAACCTCTCAAAGGGGAACATATTGTGTAGAAATACGGGCCTAGAATGACAATCTCGTCGACTAGATGAACTAGAACGTGCGTCATGATATTGAAGAAGGATGGTGGGAACACCAGCTCGAAACTAACAAGACATTGTGCCACATCACTCCTTAGCCTTGGTACGATTTCTGGATCGATCACCTTGTGAGAGATTGCATTAAGGAATGCACATAGCTTCACAATGGCTAATTGGACGTTTTCTGGTAGAAGCCCCCTCAATGCAACCGGAAACAGTTGCGTCATAATCACGTGGCAGTCATGAGAGTTTACGTTCTGCAACTTTTTCTCTGGCATATTTATTATTCCCTTTATATTCGATGAGAAGCCAGTCGGGACCTTCATACTGAGCAGGCATTCAAAGAAGATTTATTTCTCTTCTTTCGTAAGAGCGTAGCTGGCAGGACCTTCATACTGCTTCGGAGGCATGCCGTTTTTTCGTGCAAACGTTGCAGGTCCTCCCGTGCCTCGGGTGTATCTTTTGTCTTCCCATACATGCCCAAGAAGCCTAGCAGGTTCATGCAAAGGTTCTTAATCATGTGCATCACGTCGATTAAAGAGCAGACCTCTAGTATCTTTCCAGTATGGTATGTCCCAAAATATAGATTTCTTCTTCCACATGGGTGCGTGTCCTTCAGTGTCATTCAGAAGAGCTAGTCCGCCGGGACCCTTTCCAAAGATTACATGTAAATCATTGACCATAGCAAGTACGTGATCACCGGTACACATGGCGGGCTTCTTCCGGTGATCTGCCTCGCCTTTCAAATGCTTGCCTTTCTTTCTACATTGATGGTTGGCCGGAAGAAATCGATGATGGCCCATGTACACATTCTTCCTACATTTTTCCAGGTATACTCTTTCAGTTTCATCTAAACAGCGCGTGCATGCGTGGTATCCCTTGTTTGTCTGTCCTGAAAGGTTACTGAGAGCGGGCCAATCATTGATGGTTACAAATAGCAACGTGTGCAGGTTAAATTCCTCCTGTTTGTGCTCATCCCACGTAGGTACACCGTTTCCATTCCACAGCTGTAAAAGTTTTTCAACTAATGGCCTTAGGAACACATCAATGTCGTTGTCGGGTTGCTTAGGGCCTTGGATGAGAACTGGCATCATAATGAACTTCCACTTCATGCACATCCAAGGAGGAAGGTTATACAACATAGAGTCACGGGCCAGGTGTTGTGATTGCTGCTTTGCTCCCCGAAAGGATTAATGCCATCCGCGCTTAAACCAAACCATACGTTCCTTGGGTCACTTGCAAACTCAGGCCAGTACTTTCTCTCGATTTTTCTCCACTGCGACCCGTCAGCGGGTGCTCTCAACTTCCCGTCTTTCTTACGGTCCTCACTGTGCCATCACATCAACTTGGCATGCTCTTCGTTTCTGAATAGGCGTTTCAACAGTGGTATTATAGGAGCATACCACATCACCTTCACAGGAACCCTCTTCCTAGGGGGCTCGCCGTCAACATCACCAGGGTCATCTCGTCTGATCTTATACCGCAATGCACTTCATACCGGGCATATATTCAGATCCTTGTACGCACCGCGGTAGAGGATGCAGTCATTAGGGCATGCATGTATCTTCTGCACCTCCAATCCTAGAGGGCATACAACCTTCTTTGTTGCGTATGTACTGCCGGGAAATTCGTTATCCTTTGGAAGCTTCTTCTTCAATATTTTCAGTAGCTTCTCAAATCCTTTGTCAGGCACATCATTCTCTGCCTTCCACTGCAGCAATTCCAGTATGGTACCGAGCTTTGTGTTGCCATCTTCGCAATTGGGGTACAACCCTTTTTTGTGACCCTCTAACATGTGATCAAACTTCAGCTTCTCCTTTTGACTTTCACATTGTGTCCTTGCGTCGACAATGACCCGGTGGAGATCATCATCGTCGGGCACATCGTCTAGTTCGTCTTGATCTTCAGCAGCTTCCCCCGTTGCAGCATCATTGCGCACATCGTCTGGTTTCTCTTGATCTTCAGCAGCTTCCCCCATTGCAGCATCACCGTATTCAGGGGGCACATAGTTGTCATCGTCCTCTTCTTCTTTGCCGTCTTCCATCATAACCCCTATTTCTCCATGCCTCGTCCAAACATTATAGTGTGGCATGAAACCCTTGTAAAGCAGGTGGGTGTGAAGGATTTTCCGGTCAGAGTAAGACTTCGTTTTCCCACATTTAGGGCATGGACAACACATAAAACCATTCTGCTTGTTTGCCTCAGCCACTTCGAGAAAATCATGCACGCCCTTAATGTACTCAGAGGTGTGTCTGTCACCGTACATCCATTGTCGGTTCATCTGCATGCATTATATATAATTAAGTGTCCAAATTAATAGAAGTTCATCATCACATTAAAACCAAAGTGCATACATAGTTCTCATCTAACAACATATAGCTCTCCAAAGCATCTAATTAATTAAACCATACATTGAAACTATGTAAAACATCAATGCGAAAAAATTCGATCATAATCGCAACCAAGGTAACAATTGATCCAACGACATAATGATACCAAGCCTCGGTATGAATGGCATATTTTCTAATCTTTCTAATCTTCAAGCGCATTGCATCCATCTTGATCTTGTGATCATCGACGACATCTGCAACATGCAACTCCAATATCATCTTCTCCTCCTCAATTTTTTTTATTTTTTCCTTCAAGTAATTGTTTTCTTCTTCAACTAAATTTAACCTCTCGACAATAGGGTCGGTTGGAATTTCCAGTTCAACTACCTCCTACATAAATAAAATCTATGTCACGTTGGTCAGCATAATTGTCAAAAACAATAAATGAACCAAATAGTTATAAAAAGATAATATATACCTCATCCGAATCATAGACAGGACGAGGGCCGATGGGGGCGGATACCAAAACCATCGCACTATTTAATAACAAGCAATAAAATAGTAAGAAAATTAGACAAGTATCTATCTAAAGTAAGAATTTTTTTTCTCTTAGAAAGAAGATAAGAACAAGAGGCTCACCACGGTGGTGCCGGCGACGAGATCGGCGCGGGCGATCAACGGCGGTGAAGATGGGAATGGGACGTGACGGGCCGCTAAACCTAGACAAATATCGAGGAAAATGGAGCTTTGAGGTCGAGCTTCGACAGGAGAAAGCTTAACTAGTGTGGCTCGGGCATTTCATCGAACACCTCATGTGCATAGGAGGTGAGCTAGAACACCATAAAGCCCTCCCCTCACTAGCCAGAGAAAAACAGAGCACTTGAGTGCTCTGCTCGCGGGCGAGGGGTATATATAGGCACCTCATTGGTCCCGGTTCGTGGCATGAACCGGGACTAAAGGGCAGCCTGTGGTCCCGGTTCATGGCATGAACCGGGACTAAAGGACAGACTGTGGTCCCAGTTCAAGCCACCAACCGGGACCAATGGTGGTGGGCCAGGAGCGAGGCCCATTAGTCCCGGTTCATCCCACCAACCGGGACCAAAGGGGCCAGATGAACCGGGACCAATGCCCCCACGAGGACCGGCAGGCCCCTGGCCTCACGAACCGGGACCAATGCCCCCATGGATCCCGGTTCTGGACTGAACCGGGACTAATGGCCTGACCCGGCCTGAACCAAAGCCCTCTTTTCCATGAGTGAGGGGCGGTAGGCCTTGCTCGGCACGCTCCACGTCCTCCTTGTCCCATATAGGTTCGGCCACTCTGTAACCGCCGGGACCGAGTTGGTGGACCCCTAAGTTGAAGTCCCGCATTTCTTTCCCCCACTGACTTGATTCCATGGTTGTGTTGCTCTCGCGCTTGATCTTGAACTACAGGTAGTCATCTTCACTGATCGAAGGATGTTTCTCCTTGATCTTCTCATAACTGTCACCTTTTTTAATCATTCTCTTCACCGCGGCTCTCCAAGTAGCCAGGGCCGTGCTCATCTTTGTGAGGGCGGCACTGTTCACTTTATTCCCTGAGAGGCTTGTGTTTGCGAAGTCACAGGGGAACTTGTATCGTTCGTGTAGCTTCGTGAAGAGGAGGTTGCGCAAATTCCCTCGGTCACGATGCCTTAGGTTCTCGGTGTTGATCGAGATGGTGCTCCAGAGAGTGCACCCGAGCTGTCCCGCGTACCCCTTGACTAATTCTGGGGGCGCCGTTGGATGCCCCTTGGATGACACTTTAGTAAATTCCTCCTTGATGGTGCCGAGCACATTCGGGCGCCGGTCCTTCCATTGCCTCTTCGGTTGGCTGCCATCTGTGCGTGCGCTGCCATCATCAGTGGTGGCATCCTCGGTGGCACCATCAGTGATGTCATCCCTGACGCCACTAGGGGTTGTGTAGTCGGGATCGGTGTCTTTCGTGGCGTCCTCATAGCGGTGAGGTTCTTCCTCCATCTCCTAGGATAGCTCCCAGAATGCCTTGCCCGAACCGCTGACCTCATCGTTATGGGCCATGTTTCGCTCTAAATAGGAAAATAGTTTGGTCAAAAAGTTGGTTATTGTCAAGGAACAAGATCTCTAAGTTGACCAAATAACCTAATTCTCGAGGAATGTCGCCAAAAAGTTGGCTTCCGTGTGCAGTACAAAACTGAATTTTGGAAATCTATAGAATGAACAAGCTAAGGGCTGCAAATGCTCGCAAGGCTTCAAGGGTGATGGCATAATGGCTTAGTGTTATTTAAGGGTTGGTTTGTGAGGAATTATCATGGTCTCATCATTTAGGGTTTGTCGACACCGAGGCATCCTAAAAGCTAAGCTTTTATCATTTAGGGTTTGTCGACGCTGAGGCACCCTAAATGCTACATTAAGTTTTCATCATTTAGGGTTTATCGATGCCGAGGCACCATAAAAGCTAAGGTTTTATCATTTAGGGTTTGTCGACGCCGAGGCACCCTAAAAGCCAAGGTTATATCATTTAGGGTTTGTCGATGCCGAGGCACCCCAAAAGCCTAAGTTTTCATCATTTATGGTTTATCGATGCCGAGGCAGCCTAAAGCCAAGGTTATATCATTTAGGGTTTGTCGACGCCGAGGCACCCCAAAAGCCTAAGTTTTCATCATTTTGGGTTTATCAATGATGAGGCACCCTAAAAGCCATCATCATCATATCATCTTGAAAATATTATAACAACTAAGTTCATCCTACTTAATTAAGTAATATTGACATTTTGTTAAATCTTAATTAAGTAATAGAGTTTCATTCACTTCTTGCACTAATAGATTGCATTTCCAAGTTCTTATAAGTTATAACGGAGACCCTATGAGGACCTGGAAGCTTGCATGCGTTCTAGGGAAAATTCTGGAGGAGTTCTTCTAATAAGGAGTTGATTGGTTGATATAACAAGTTCTAGGGAAAATTCTAGTGGAGAAATGGAACTGGTTAAGAGTTGAAAGAAAGGTATCTAATTAGAAACATAGGTGGACGGTCTTGTAGAGGATAGATAGGTAGCAGAATCCATTCAGATGGAAAGCTTTAATGAGGATGAATCAAGATTTGGATAATTCATGCCTTTAGGTGAATAGGAAGTTACTTCTGCAAATATTTGTTGGGTCCAATAAGATAATCCACAGTGTGGTGAAAACACGCCCTTCGAACTGGTTTGAGCTATTGGTGAATGGAGATGGTCTAAGATTTTCAGTAGTAAGAAGTGAAGTGGTAATTTTGAGAGCAAATGGTTAGGATGAGTGGTTCCTCTTTCCTGTTTAGCTTTACAATAGAATATTGTTATGCACACTTATGCATTTTCAGCCAGGCTCCTAGTGGAGTTGGCCTAAAAACATTTCTTTCTTTAAGCATGCTACATCCATCTCAAGTATTTATGGTCAAGGGTTAGCAGCGCCATCCAAATAGAATATGTGGCATGGGCTTTTTTACTAGGTCATCCTACCAGATTAGGGTTTATCGATGACGAGCAACTTACATTAGTAATAACTATGAGTTGATATCACACTTCTATATGTATAACACAAGAGGCAGTTGATCCTACTTAATTAAGTACTAAGATACCCCGGCCCATGCATTAGTCGCAAGTACCCCATATGTCCTATTTTTAGCAAAGTCATGCTAAAATTCGCGGAAAATTTCAGCACGACCTTTGCTGAAAATAGGACTTATGGAGTACCCGAATTTGCCGGAACGGAAGTTAATGGACATTCCGGCAAACTCAAGGGCCTCTCGGGGTGCCTGCAAAATCATTATCCCCGCGTAATGAAGTCGCCAATGGGTCATTTCAGAAGATCACATGTAGCATCATCACAAGTACAACATCATCACAAGTACAGCAGCAGCAGTAGTGAATACATGCATAACAGTAGTAAAAATTTATAGCATAGATTCAACATTGGCTGATGTTTAGCAGCAGCGAAGCTTCAACCATACAAATGAACGACAACATGACTGATTTGGGTTAGAGGCCGCAACGGGAGCACATCTTCAACTCCTCTTTTTCAACTTTGATCATCAATCCAAAGAATACACTATGATCAATCCAGAGAATCATCAAGGTTGTTCCTAAACTGAAGATTATTCCTAGTATGAACATGTCACAACATTATTGTCAAAATTTCAGACTTGACAATAAATATAGTGCAAACTAAAGATTGTTCCTAAACTGAAGATTATTTAGGAACACACTTGTTCCTAACTTGATGTTGATTTAGGAACACAATCTCTATCATGTGTATGTGTTTTTGAGGGAGTACTGTACCATCCCAAAACTAAAACTGAATTTTCTCCTTCCCTGTCACCACTTGCCTACTCACTTAATTTGTGAACTTTAATGATATCTCTACTGCTTGCTTTACTTCATTGTTTTCATTGTTTATGCAAAGCATACTAGCAATATGCAAGGGACTCTAGCAATCAGTAGCATTGTACATCAACTATGGTACTAATCTGTACATCAACTGACCGACAGAAGCATTATCACAAACACAAGGCAAGCACTACAGATGAATAGAGAAGTGAGATACAGGTAGGATGGGTGGGGGCTGAGGGATGGAGGGAGGAGAGAGGGGAGGAGTGGAGTATACCTTGCTCTGAACGGATGGCGGCGGCCGCGGATCGATGCAGTGGACGGAAGACGGTGGCTCAGTGAAGTGGGCAGAGGGGCAGCGTTGGGGAGGGACTGACCGAACTATACATGAACAGAGAAGTGAGATATAGGTAGGATGGGTGGGGGTGAGTGATGGATTGAGGAGAGAGGGGAGGAGTGGAGTATACCTTGCTGTGAATGGACGGCGGCGGCTCAATGCAGTGGACGGAAGACGGCGGTTCAGTGCAGTGGGCAGAGGGGCGGCGTTGGGGAGGGACTAACCAGATGGGGAGATGGCAGTGCAGCATGGAATCGCGGAAGGGAGGGAAACAAGGCGACGGATGTCCGGCCGAAGGGGCGGCGGTAGTCGACGAGCCAACCCTAGCTCGTGGCGGCGGTGGCGGCTGTTCTTGTTTTTCTTATGAGGATGTGGAGGAGGGTTGTACTCTTGTTCGGTAGGAGCACCTTCTCTGAGTGGGCGCGACAGTCGTTGGAGCGGGCGCGGCAATCGTTGGAGCGGGCGCAGCAGTCGTCGGAGCGGGCGCGAGGGTCGTCGGAGCGGGCGCGCAGGTCGTCGGAGCGGGTGCGGGGGGTCAGCGGCGGCGGTGGAGCGGGCGTGGGGATCTGGTGAGGGAGGGAAGGGGGATCTGGCGAGCGATGGACAGAACGCACATACATAGCTAGAGGGGGGAATGTTAGTAATGGCGCACCATCTAGGGGTGTGCCATAAAAACACTGATAGCAATGGCGCACCCTTCTCTGGTGCGCCATTAGTAACTTTTTATTCATTATTTTTTGTTGCATCTAATAATTTGTTTCTTTATCAAATTTGTTATTTTCATGAGGACTAGAACAGAAGATATCATCAAATATAATCAAATTTGTTTTTTTAAATATCATCAAATTTGTTTTTTGGATTTTTAATTGAAAATATCATCAAATTTGTTATTTGAAAATATCATCAAATTTTTTATTTGAAAATATCATCAAATATTATCAAATTTCTTATTTGAAAATATCATCAAATTTCTTATTTGTAAATATTTGAAAAAATATCATAAAAACTGGCATACTAATGGCGCACCTCCTAGGGGTGCGCCATAAGTACATTGATAGCAATGGCGTACCTTCTACTGGTGCGCCATTAGTAACTTTTTTTAGTTGTATCTAATATTTTTTTAAATGACAATCAAATTTGAAAACATTTATGAATGTGAAAAAATATCATATAATTGTTATTTCAAAATATTTATGAATATGAAAAAATATCATCAAATTTGTTATTTAAAAATATCATCAATATTTTTTTGGATTTTTAGTTGCATTCATTTGTGAATTGGTAAAACATTTATGAATATGAAAAAATATCATCAAATTTGAAAAAAAATATTCATGAATTCAAAAAGTGCTCATGAAATTTAAAAATATTCATGAGTTCAAAAAATATTAACAAATTCAATATTCATGAGGACTAGAACAGAAGAAATGTCATTTCAATATGTCGAAATACAATCGAGAAATGAAGACTACGATTTAAATACAATCGATCTTAGTTAGCTATCTTTTCACAATCTTCTTGCCCTTCTTTTTCGCAAATAGTGTTCTTCTGTTGAACGGACGTCCTTTAGGTAGGGTGGTCCTGCTTCTTCTTGTGGTGTATGGCACTTCATCATCGTCGTTATGTTCCATCTTTGGGTCACCGTACTTGTCGAAGTCTTGCTCATTGGCGACTCCATCCATTCCGATGATCTTCCTTTTGCCTCTCCTCACGACAACACGACTAGGCTTTGACGGGTGGGTAATGAAGAAGCATTGGTCCACTTGGGAAGCCAGTACCCATGGCTCATTTTTCACGGTGACGTTTGCGCCCGCGGTCTTGGATTTGGCTTCGGGTATAACTATGGTGGTGAAACACCGGTCTTCTTTTAGGACGCCCTTGGCCCATCTGACACGGAAAATCGGGACCTTCTCTCCAGCTTAGCTCAGCTCCCAGATCTCCTCGATCCTTCTGTAGTATCTTTCCTTGTCGTTACCGGTGTAGGATTCCATCGTTACCCCAGAGTTCTGATAACCATCGCTCTTCATGTCCTTTCCCTCGGTGTAGAATGTGTAGCCGTTGATATCGTACGCCTCATAGGTCATCAGGTGGTGCTCGGCGCCCTGTGACAAGGCGAATATGAGTTTTTCTTCTACAGAAGAATCCTCATGTAAAGGGTATGACAGAAGCTTCTCCTTGAACCAACGCGTGAAACATGAGTTGTGCTCTTTGATTATATCTCCGTCCGTCCTCTGTTGGCCTCGGTCATTTTACGTCTTCTCAATAAAGGTTTTGTGCTCTACCACCCAAGGATCAACCACGTCTATGTGTTGTAGCGCGACTAGGTTTGGTCTTTCAAAGTTGGCGAGTCAACCCTCGAAGTCGACATGCATTTCGCGGCGACCATTGAGGTGACCCCATCCATCGAGCCTGCCGAGGTGCCTGCTGACGGGCAGACCAATGGGGTTCTCGATGCCTAGATAATTCGTGCAGTAGGAGATGCACTCTTCGGTCAGAAAGCCCCTGGCTATGCTTCCCTCTGGACGTGACATGTTGTGAATGTATCCTTTGATGACACCATTCATCGTTTCGAATGGCATCATGCTCTGCAGGAACGTCGGCCCGAGTTGGATGATATCCTCCATGATATGGACAAACAGATGCACCATAACATCGAAGAATGCGGGGGGGGGGGGAGTACATCTCAAGCTCGCATAGTATCACCATGATCTCTTCCTGTAGCCTTCTGAGTTTCCTCATGCCAACCGACCTCCAAGAGATGACGTCAAAAAAGTTGCATAGGCCAAATAGCATTACACGGACGTGCGCGTCCATGATCCCACGGATTGCAACTGGAAGTATCTGCGTCATCAGCACGTGACAGTCGTGAGACTTCATCCCGTTGAACTTCTGCTTCGCTGTGTCTAGGTATCTTCTTATCTTCCCCGCGTAACCGTAAGGAAGCTTTACTCCTATGAGGCAGGTGAAAAACTGCTTGATCTCCTCCTGACTTAGAGTGAAGCACGCGGGACGGTAGTCATTTCTGGTCTTCTTGGCCTTTTTGCCTTTGCGACGACTTTCTGTGTCCTGCTTCGCCACATCGTCATCATCATCATTAGCATGAAGCTCCTCCCTAATGCCCATTGATTTCAAGTCTGCCCTTGCTTTCGGCCCATCTTTGGTCCTCTCTGGCATGTTGAGCAGGGTACCAAGCAGACTCTCGCACATGTTCTTCGTGATATGCATGACATCAAGGCTGTGAGGCACGCGGAGGATCTTCCAGTACGGCAAGTCCCAGAAAACAGACCTCGTTTTCCATAACTTTAGCAGTGGCTCTGGCGCCTTTCGCTTCTTTCCTGGCTCTGGCGCCTTTTGCTTCTTTCCCGGCAGTGGCCAATCTTTCCAATTTTTCAACAGCTCGTCTATTTCCTCGCTGCTCCTCATACGCGGGTGTCTTCGGGGTTCGGTTTCACCATCAAACAGATCCTTGCATTTTCTCCATGAGTCATAGTCGCGAAGCCACCGTCGATGTCCCATGAACATGATTTTCGAAGACCAGGGATCTCTATCTAGCTATCGATACATTGTGTCATCCATGCACCTGACGCATCCAGAAAATCTGTGGACCACCTGCTCCGCGACATATCCGTAACCGAGATAGTCGTGCACCGTCGTGAGCAGTGCGGCTCTCATAGGGAAATATTCTTTCTCTGCGGCGTCCCACGTATTGACTGGCGTTTTCCACAGCGTGTCTAGTTCCTCTTTCAGCAGCCCCAAATACAGATTGATGTCGTTCCCTGGTTGTTTTGGCCCTTCAATTAGCATACTCATGTGAATGTACTTCCTCTTCATGCACAACCAGGGGGAAGGTTGTACATCCACACAAACACAGGCCAGGTGCTATATGTGCTTCTCTGGCTGCCAAATGGATTGACTCCATCGGTGCTCGTGCCCAGCATGATGTTCCTTGGATCGTCCCCAAATTCTGGGTGTTCGAAGTTCAACACTTGCCACTGGCTCGCATCCTTAGGGTGACTCAGCATCTTGTCTTTTTTATTTATCTCCGGATCATTTTTGTCATCTTCTCGCTTCTTCTCCTTCCTATCCGCGTGCCAACGCAGGAGCTTTGCTAGCTTAGGGTCCGCGAAATACCGCTGCAGACGAGGAGTGATCGGAAAGTACCACAGCACTTTTCGAGGAGCTTTCTTCCTCTTCTTGTATCGAGTGACGCCGCACACCAGACATATGGTAGACTCCGCGTGCTCGTCCCGATAAATGATGCAATTGTTCATGCACACATGGTATTTCACATGCGGTAAATCCAGAGGACACATGATTTTCTTCGCCTCCTCGAAACTGGTCGGGCACTTGTTGCCCTTGGGAAGATGTTCGTGCCAGAATGACATGTTCTCGTCGAAGCATGCGTTGGTCATTTTGTGTTTTACCTTCATCTCTAGAGCCATGAGCTTTACTTTCAGGTGGGTATCCTCGGGCCTGCATCCTTCATACAATGGAGTAACCGCTTTTATCTCCAGTTGATCCAGCTTGGCTTTCTCTCGGGCGGCAGCTCTTGCGTTATCCGTCTGCTTGAGAAGCAGCTCTTGAATATGAGGGTCCTGCACCCAGCCCATCGATGGTCCATCGTCGTCTACTCTGGCATCTTCATCTTCATGATCATTCCCTTCGTCTACTCCAGCATCTTCCTCATCATCATGTCCGGCATCTTCTACATGATGACTATGTCTTGCATCTACTTCATGATCATTTCCTGGAGATTCTTCGTCTTCTCGCCCGCCCTCGCCGCGGTTGTCTTGCTACCCTTCCTCATTTCTTGCCCGACCCCCATGGATGACTTCATGGTCCTCTTCATCACCTTGCCACTGATAGCCATCCATGAAACCACGCAAGAGCAGGTGGTCCCGCACCTGTATGGAATCCGGGTCCATAAGGCTCTTCAGCTTGCATCTTCGACACGGACATCTTATCTCCGTCTCGTTCTTTTGAAGCATCTCGGCCTTCGCGGAGCTCAAAAACCTATTCACGATGCCTTCAGTCATCGTGCGGACCATGGTCGCCTGCGCGGTAGAGCAAAATGATATTTTGGAACCAAAAAAAAATTGGCATGACTTTGCCTAAAAATAGGACCAAAAATAATGCATAGTGCCAAATTCTCGCCAAAACGGAAATGAATCAACATTCCGGCAAAATATTGGCAACTATCGCATTTCAAATACCGGTACCTGCAAACACAAACATATGCAACACCACAAACATACGTAGATCTAGGCCTTAAAAAGTGCATGTGCACGTTGTTGGAGGGAGAAAAAAGTAGATCTACAACATAAAGAAGCTTTCCCCTTACTTACCTCTCAAAAAAAGGAAATTTAACCACCTAATTTGGGTGAATCTATGGTGCAAATGAGGTGAGGAGGAGGAGGCAGCCGAGACAAGCTTGGAGGAGGAGGTGGAGAGAATGAAGTGGGGAAAATGAGTGTGGTAGGTGGCTGTCCAAAATATCTAGCTGGTCTCAGGTTACTAATGGCGCACCACCTAATAAAGAGCCATTAGTAACCCTGGTTACTAATGGCGCACCTGTTACGTGGTGCGCCATTACTATTTTTGCAATATATATATATATATATATAATATTGTTAGTAGTGGTGCACCTTGGTTGTCGTGCGCCATTACTAGTTTGAACTAGTAATGGCGCACTCTACCCTGGTGCGCTATTACTAGTTTTGAAAAAAAGTAAAAAAAATGTTAGTAGTGGCGCACAGAGTGTGTGGTGCGCCATTACTAGTTAAAACTAGTAATGGTGCACTGTTCCTTGGTGCGCCGTTAATAGTTTTGGAAAAATAAAAAATTTGTTAGTAATGGCGCACCATGTGTGTGGTGCGCCATTAATAATGAGGACACTAATGGCGCACCACATATATGGTGCGCCATTAATGTCCATATTAGCTATAGCCCTTTTCCTATTAGTGTTAAATGAAGGCCAAACTCGTAACTCCAATATTCGCCTCCGCGATTAGATCATAGAAACTTTATTTTTTTGTTACGATGAATCTCCACTTCACTTTGAAATTCTTTGAACTTTCAAAATCTATCAGACTTGTGTTTCATTAAGTAGATATACCCATATCTGCTCAAATCATCTGTGAAGGTCATAAAATAACGATACCCGCCACAAGCTTCAACACTCATCATACCGCATACATCGGTATGTATTATTTCTAATAGTCATTAGCTCGCTCCGTTGTTCCGGAGAATGGAGTTTTAGTCATCTTGCCCATGAGGCATGGTTTGCAAGTATCAAATGATTCATAATCAAGTGCTTCCAAAAGCCCATCTGCATGGAGTTTCCTCATGCGCTTTACAACAATATGACCTAAATGGTAGTGCCACAAATATGTTGCACTATCATTATCAACTTTGCATCTTTTGGCATCAATATTATGAATATGTGTATCACTACAATCAAGATTTAATAAATCATTTAAATTGGGTGTATGACCATAGAAGGTTTTATTCTTGTAAACAGAACATCAATTATTCTCTGACTTAAATGAATAATTGTATCACAATAAACATGATCCAATCATATTCATGCTCAACGCAAACACCAATTAACATTTATTTAGGTCCAACACTAATCCCGAAGGTGGAGAGAGTGTACGATGGTGATCGTATCAACCTTGGAATTACCTCCAACACACATCGTCACCTCATCCTTAATGACTAGTCTTTGTTCATTCTACAATTCCCGTTTTGAGTTACTAATCTTAGCAACTAAACCAGTATCAAATACCCAGGGGTTGCTACGAACACTAGTAAAGTACACATCAATAATATGTATATCAAATATACCTTTGTTCACTTGCCATCCTTCTTATCCTCCAAGTATTTGGGGCAGTTCCGCTTCTAGCGATCATTCCCTTTGCAATAGAAGCACTCAGTTTCAGGCTTAGGTCCAACTTTGGGCTTCTTCACGGGAGTGGCAACTTGCTTGCCATTCTTCTTTAAATTCCCTTTATTTCCCTTTGCCCTTTTTCTTCAAACTAGTGGTCTTGCTAACCATCAACATTTGATGCTCTTTCTTCATTTCTACCTTCGCTGATTTCAGCATCGTGAAGAGCTCGGGAATCGTTTTCGTCAACCCTTGCATATTATAGTTCATCATGATGTTTTAGTAACTTGGTGGTAGTGGCTAGATAACTTTGTTAATTACTATATTATCTGGAAGATTAACTCCCACTTGATTCAAGCGATTGTAGTACCCAGACATTCTGAGCACATGCTCACTGGTTGAGCTATTCTCCTCCATCTTATAGGCAAATTACTTGTCAAAGGTATCATATCTCTCGACACGGGCATGAGTCTAAAATACCAATTTCAGCTCTTGGAACATCTCATATGCTCTGTCGCGTTCAAAACCTTTTTGAAGTCCCGGTTCTAAGTCGTTAAGCATGGCGCACTAAACTATCAAGTAGTCATCGTACCGAGCTTGTCAAACATTCATAACGTCTACATCTGGTCCTGCAATAGGTCTGTCACTTAGCGGTGCATTAAGGAAATAATTCTTCTGTGCAGCAATGAGGATAATCCTTAGATCACGGACCCAGTCCGCATCACTGCTACTATCATCTTTCAACTTATTTTTCTCTAGGAACATATCAAAAAATAAACGGGGAGCTACATCGCGAGCTATTGATCTACAACATAATTTGCAAATACTATCAGGACGAAGTTCGTGATAAATTAAGTTCAATTAATCAAATTAGTTAAGAACTCCCACTTAGATAGACATCCCTCAAGTCATCTAAATGATACTTGATCCAAATCAACTAAGCCATATCCAATCATGACGTGAGATGGAGTAGTCATCAATGGTGAACATCTCTATGTTGATCATAATACTATATGATTCACGTTCGACCTTTTGGTCTCCGGTGTTCTGAGGCCATGTTTGTACATGCCAAGCTCGTCAAGTTTAGCCCGAGTATTCCATATGTGCAAAACTTTCTTGCACCCGTTGTACGTGAACGTAGAGTCTATCACACCCGATCATCACGTGGTGTCTCGAAACGACGAACTGTCGCCACGATGCATACTCAGGGAGAACACTTATACCTTGAAATTTTTGTTAAGGGATCATCTTATAATGTTAATGCCATACTAAGAAAAATAAGATGCATAAAAGATAAACATCACATGCAATCAAAATATGTGACATGATATGGCCATCATCATCTTGTGCTTTTGATCTCCATCTCCAAAGCATCGTCATGATCTCCATAGTCACCGGCTTGACACCTTGATCTCCATCGTAGCATCGTGGTCGTCTCTGTAACACACATGATGCGGCTATATCTCCCACGTGTCGGAGCACAACTTAGAGGCAGAACCGCATAGTAGGCATGTAGCAAGAGGGGTATTCTTTACACATCCCATGTACTGAATAAGAAAGGGATAAAGAGTTGGCTTACAATCGCCACTTCACACAATACATAAATATAGCATTACATCATCCAGATACAATCAAGGTCCGACTACGGAACCAAATAAAGAAAGACACCCCTAATGCAATAGATCCCTGATCGTCCCGACTGGGCTCCACTATTGATCAACAGGAAACGAAACAAGACAACGGTCAAGATCTTCATTGAGCTCCCACTTGAGCTGGGTTGCGTCACCTGCACTGGTATCATCGGCACGTGCAACTGTTTTGGAAGTATCTGTGAGTCACGAGGACTCAGCAATCTCACACCCGCGAGATCAAGACTATTTAAGCTTATGGGTAGGAGAGGGGTTGTGAGGTGGAGCTGCAGCAAGCACTAAGCATATATGGTGGCTAGCATACACAAATAAGAGCGAGAAGAGAAGCAACGCACAGTCGTGAACTAGAAGTGATCAAGAAGTGATCCTAAAACTACTTACGTTCAAGCATAACACCAAAACCGTGTTCACTTCCCGGTCTCCGCCGAAAGAGACTATCACGGCTACACATGCAATTGATGCATTTTAATTAAGTTAAGTTTCAAGTTCTCTACAACCGGACATTAAGAAATTCCCATCTGCCCATAACCGCGGGCACGACTTTCGGAAGTTCAAAACCCTGCATGGGTGTCCCAACTTAGCCCATCACAAGCTCTCACGGTCAACGAAGGATATTCCTTCTCCCAGGAAGACCCGATCAGACTTGGAATCCCGGTTACAAGACATTTCGATAATGGTAAAACAAGACCAGCAAGACCGCCCGATGCGCCGACATCCTGATAGGAGCTGTGCATATCTCGTTCTCAGGGCAACACTTGATGAGTGCTCCGTACAACTAAAACTAGCCCTCAAGTTTCCCCGAGGTGGCGCTGCAAAGGACTCTAGTTCGGACCAACACTTAGACAAGCACTGGCCCGGGGGGGCTTAAAATAAAGATGACCCTCGGGAGCGCGACTCCCAAGGGTAAAGTAGGTGGTGGTGAGGCAAATGGTAAAACCAAGGTTGGGCCTTGCTGGAGGAGTTTTATTCAAAACGAACTATCAAGGGGTCCCCATAACACCCAACCGTGTAAGGAACGCAAAATCAAGGAACATAACACCGGTATGACGGAAACTAGGGCAGCAAGAGTGGAACAAAACAACAGGCATAAGGCCGAGCCTTCCATCCTTTACCAAGTATATAGATGCATTAATAAAATAAGAGATATTGTGATATCCCAACATAACCATGTTCCAACATGGAACAAACTTTATCTTCACCTGCAACTAACAATGTTATAAGAGGGGCTGAGCAAAGCGGTAACTTAGCCAAACAACGGTTTGCTAGGAAAGGTGGGTTAGAGGCTTGACATGGCAATATGGGAGGCATGCTATAGCAAGTGGTAGGTATCGCGGCATAGCAAAAGAGCGAGCAACTAGCAAGCAAAGATAGAAGTGATTTCAAGGGTATGGTCATCTTGCCTGAGATCCCGCAAGGAAGAAAAACGAGTCTATGAAGAAGACAAATGGACATGGTCGAACGGATCCTCACAAACGTGACATAATCGGAACCAACCCGAAGAAGCAACACCGGAAAGAAGCAAACAACATGGTAAAAAACCATCACATCAACATGGCATGATGCACAACCAAGTATGATGCATGTCCGGTTTAATGAAGCATGGCATGGCAAAGTGCACAAGCAATCCTACAAATTAAGTGGAGCTCAATATGCAACGAGTTGCATATTGACGGAACACCACATCAATTATTTAGTTCTCTCTCGTTTATGTACTCAACAATATTAAATGTTGGTTAGCATGGCAAGAGGTGAAGCATAAGAAAACTACCTATCTAGGCAAGTTTAAATGAGGTCGGAACAACAAGTAACAAGTCCGGAGAAATCCTCATGAGCATCTACTAGATTTGGTATTGTTCTTCCCTAAGCCATATTTTATAGTTGTTAAACATGCCAAGTAAAGTCTCCATGATAATCTATGCATTTTTCTACCCCATTTACAAATAAAGATTATTAGATTTGGAGCTACGGTTAATTAGTTATGAATTAAAGCATTTTAACATGGCATTAGGCAAAATAAACACAAACAACATTTTAAACATTTTTAACATGCATGAAAGTTGCAAAATATTAATCTACACAAAATTCTAAGCATTTTACATATAAAGTTTGTTTTAATAAGATGCACTAGTTGTGAGTTATTATATGCATGTTGTGCAAGGGGTTTTCTATAAAACTGCGTTATCTGGATTAAAAGGAAAATTGTTCTGGAGAAAAAAACATGAAACAGGCCAAAACTGGTCAGCCCAACAGAAGGAAAAAAAGGAGGTGCTGGGGGTGTCTTCACCTAGTGGGCCTCGACCCGGCTTGGCAGAGGAGGCCAGCGGCGCTGGGCCTTGCACGGCACAGGGGAGCGGCTGGGCCGGCTGGCCCACGCGCGGTGTAGATCTAGCGATCAACTGGACCGGGTCAACGAAGACGATTAGGAGCGGGGTCAATCGAGCTACTATGCTTGATGCGTGCAGAACGAACAGAGGTCGCCGGCGGCTACTAGAACTTGGCGAAGGGTGATGCGATGGGAAGCGGCGGCGGACCAAGGCGAAGTAGAGGAGGTCCGGCAGAGGACGCAGAACTCGAGCGGCGCGATGTGAGGCTCCCAGCGGCGGCTTGTGCTGCAAGGGGACGGGTGTCCATGGAGCTCACTCCTTCTGGTTCGGTGAGGTACGACAAGGCGGCGTGGTTCAGAGACTTGTGAAGCAGACGAGTTCCAGCCGGTCGGGATCTCACTAGGATGCGGTAGGGCGAGGTTGGAGCTCCTGGACGGCAAGGACTTGGCGTTCGAATCCACCGGATCGAGACGAGGCGAGGGGCGGCGCCATGG
Organism: Triticum aestivum; assembly: GCF_018294505.1. Classification (NCBI taxonomy): domain Eukaryota; kingdom Viridiplantae; phylum Streptophyta; class Magnoliopsida; order Poales; family Poaceae; genus Triticum; species Triticum aestivum. The sequence goes on from NC_057797.1 coordinate 724,664,192, forward strand.
ATGAAGTGGTCCTACTCCTTGTTCAAAATAGGAGAGGGAAGAGCTAGGGAGGGCAGAGGGCATAAAGGAGAGAATCAAGGGCGCGCGGCGGTCGAGGTCTCACCGGCGAGGTCCGGCATGAGACCGAGCGGACGGACGGCTGCAAGGAGCTCCCTGGGAGGCGTCGGGCATGGCGGCTACAAAGCTTCATTTGACGCCATGGTGCAGAAGCCTCCTAATTCAGTGCTCCGGCAAGGTTGCTGCAGGGCCAAAGGCCGACGGGGATGCAGGTGCTGGTGCTGCTCGCGGCGGCGCGCGGGAAGCACGAGAGGAGGCAGGGGTTGCGGCTCCTGCTTGATGCGTGGGGAAGCACCGACAAGAAGGAGATGCTCGGGGAAGAACGAGCAGAGGAGGACAGCTGTGGATGGAGGAGGAGGCGAGTTGGCACTGGTCGATTGGATCAATCCAATCTGGGAGGATCCCGAAGTGGATGCGGGAGTGTGGCGGCGGCGGGTGAGGGAAAAAATGGGACAACTCGGCTAAAATTTAGGGTTAGACCGAATATATATATATATATATATATATATATATATATATATATATATATATATATAACAAGTAGCTTTTTTGGTAGGGGCTAGCTCGTCCCTCCGATCGAAATCGGACGTCGGAGAAAAAATAGGTAGGGAGTCCAAAAAGAAAAATGGAGATGTTCTATAGATGTTTGGTGATGATCCGGACACGACGGTAACGATTGTCCGGGTCGGGTCCGGGACAACTTTTCGGACGTGCGCGCGAGGAGGGTCGCGGGCTGACGAGAGAGGTTAGGTTGGGCCTGGTGGTAGGTTGAGGACTGTGCAGAAGGCCTCAGGCTGAGAGAAGAGAAGAGAGAGAAAGAGAGAGAGACTCGGCAGCGGTTTTCGGAGACCGAAAACGTCCGACGAAAAGACTGGCTACTATTGCCGCTATAGTTATCCGTTGGGGCGTCAAACAAACTCTGAACGCGATGAAATTTGACAGGCGGTCTAATGACAACATAACAACACCACACGCCAAATTTCATCCCATTCCAAGAACATTTTCCTGTCACTTATAAAATATTATTTCGGAGGTGCCGCGAGTGCGTGCAAGTGTGTCTGGGCTCAGAATGGACAATGGACGGAACTGGGGGAACCCGGACGAATGCAAGTTTTGAAAACATGATGATGCAATGCACATGATGACATGGAAAGATGCAACACGCAAGCAAATGACATGGCAAAGACAGTGAATAACTGGAAGACACCTGGCGCATCGGACTGGGGGCATCATAGTCTCGCCAACTATTGCTTCTACAACTATTGCTAACACATATTGATAAATTAAAGCAATTACATGGTGTTTGCGTTTCATACAATAAAGAGACAACCATAAGGCTCGTGCCGGTTGCAGATAACTTTTACAAAACATGATCATCTCATACAACAACGCACATCACATCATGTCTTGACCATATCACATCACAACATGCCCTGCAAAAACAAGTTAGACGTCCTCTTCTTTGTTGTTGCATGTTTTACGTGGCTACTACCGCCTTCTAGCAAGAACCATTCTTACCTACGCATCAAAACCACAATAGTAGTTTATCAAGTTTGCTGTTTTAACCTTCAACAAGGACCAGCCGCAGTTAAATTCGATTCAACTAAAGTAGGAGAAACAGACACCCGTTAGTGACCTTTATGAAAAACTAGTTGCATGTCTATCGGTGGAACCGGTCTCATGAACATGGTCATATAAGGTTGGTCCAGGCCGCTTCATCCAACAATACCGCCGAATCCAAACAAGACATCGGTGGTAAGCAGTATGACGATCACCGCCCACAACTCTTTGTGTTCTACTCGTGCATATCATCTACGCATAGACCAGTCTCGGATGCCTCTGTTGGGAAACGTAGCATGCAATTTCAAAAACAATTCCTACGCTCATGCAAGATCTATCTAGGAGATGCATAGCAACGAGATGGGGAGAGTGCATCTACATACCCTCATGGACCAAAAGCTGAAGTGTTTGACAAAGCAGTTGATGTAGTCGAACTTCTTCTAGCTCCGACCGATCAAGTACCAAATGTACGACACCTCTGACTTCTGCACATGTTCAGCGCAATGACGTCCCTCGTGTTCTTGATCCATCAAGGTGTCGAGGAAGTAGATGAGTTCCATCAACATGATGGCGTGGTGATGGTGATGGTGAAGTGATCCGCGCAGGGCTTCGCCTAAGCACCGCGAGAATATGACCGGGTGTGTAAACTTTGGAGGGGAGCGCCGCACATGGCTAACGATTGTTGTTATGTGTTCTAGGTGCCCCTCCCCACATATATATAGGTGGTAGGGGCAGGAGAGGCAGCCAGGGGCACCCTAGGGTTGGCCGCCGCCCCTAGGGGCCCTGCCTTGCCGTGCGCCCCCCTTTCCATCTATGTATGAAGGGGAAGGAAAGAGGGGGTGAGGGAAGGAAGTGGGAATCCTAATCCACACTTCCCTTTCCCTTCCCCCCTTTCCTTATCCTCTTCCGGACCCTTGATGGCTGGTGTGTTCCTTCACAAGGCCCATATGGCCCATAGGATTGCCGGGGGTACTCGAAACACCTTCTGGTGACCCGATAAGTACCAGATACCCTCCTGAACACTTCCGGTGTCTGAATACCATCGTCCTATATATCAATCTTTACCTCTCGTCCATTTAGAGACTCCTCTTCATGTCCGTGACCTCATCCAAGACTCCGAATAACATTCGGTCACCAAATCACATAACTCATATAATACTAAATCGTCATCGATGTTAAGCGTGCGGACCCTATGGGTTCGAGAACTATGTAGACATGACCGAGACACCTCTCCGGTCAATAACCAAAAGCAGAACCGGGATTCTCATGTTGGCTCCTACATATTCTACGAAGACCTTTATCGGTCAAACCGTTATGACAACAAACGTAATTCCCTTTGTCCATCGATATGTTACTTGCCTGAGATTCGATCATCGGTATCTTCATACCTAGTTCAATCACGTTAATGGCAAGTCTCTTTACTCGTTTTTTAATACATCATCCTACAAGTAACTCATTAGTCACTTTGCTTGCAAGGACTCTTATGATGTGTATCACCGAGAGGGCCCAGAGATACCTCTTCGATACTCGGAGTGAAAAATCCTAATCTCGATCTATGCCAACCCAACAAACACCTTCGGATATACCTATAGAGTATCTTGACAATCAACCAGTTACATTGTTACATTTGATAGCACACCAGGCATTCCTCTGGTACCCGGGAGTTGCATAATCTCATAGTCTAAGCAATATGTATTTCACATGAAGAAAGCAATATCAATAAAACTGAACGATCAATATACTATGCTAACAGACGGATCTTGTCCACCACATAATTCTCCTATTGATGTGATCCCGTTCATCAAATGACAACACATGTCTATGGTTTGGAAACTTAACCATCTTTGATTAACGAGCTAGTCTAGTAGAGGCTTACTAGGGACACAGTGTTTTGTCTATATATCCAAACATGTATCAAGTTTCCGGTTAATACAATTCTAGCATGAATAATAAACATTTATCATGATATAAGTAAATATAAAGTAACAACTTTATTATTGCCTCTAGGTCATATTTCCTTCAACTATACCTACCCATATGCGGTATTCTTTTGCCGTTCTAAGAAAATTTGTATGTGCCATCTCTAATTTTCAAAATAAACTTATCTTTTGTGTGCTCGTACCGCTCATGAAACGGTAGGGGGTGGCTAATATATTTCCATGATAGATGTGTTATTCTCAACATGAGTTTGTATTCACTGGTCATTGCACGAGAGTACATCAAAGGTATTAGGGATGCCAGTCCCTGAATGAAAAATGATTTTACTTTATTTTTCAAATAATAAATTCCTTGCAAAGTGTTGGTATGGAAGGCACCCGTGGATACGGTTAGCCATGGAAAGTGAAAGTATGGTGGAAAAAGGAATAAACTTTATTTTCTATTTGGGAACCGCCTATGATATATCTAGCATGGAAAGTATTGGGAACTACTCGATCGTTTTCGTTGACAAGAAAAGCATGACACCCAAAATGTTTTATCTCTATCTTTTTCTCTTTGAGCTGTAGCACCTCTACAAACCCCTACTTCCCGTTGCGAAGGGCCCATCTATTTACTTTATGCAATTTTTATTTTTACTTGAGTCTCCATCTTCTCTTATAAAGCACCAACTAAGGGGCACTATGATCGTGCTTGAGCATTGGGTGTAACTAATATGCAAGTGTGTTTCATGAATGGATCAATGATTGAGCACAATGGGCTAGGGATAACTTGCTTTAGCATTGACATTTTGAAAGACATGGTTTCTTGTTAATATACTTGAGTATTAAAGTCCTCATGCCAAAACTAGACTATTGCTTTGAACCATATAAAAGTGCAATTGTCCGTGCTATAAAAGAAAGAATATGTGATGAACATGTTAGGCAGCATTCCACATCAAAAATTAGATTTTTACCATTTACCTACGCGAGGACGAGCAGGAATTAAGCTTAGGGATGTTGATACGTCTCCAACGTATCTATAATTTTTGATTGTTCCATTCTATTATTTTATCAATCATTCTTTGATGTTTTACAATCATTTTATATCATTTTTTGGTACTAACCTATTGACATAGTGCCCAGTTCCAGTTGTTGTTTTTTGCTTGTTTTTTACATCGCAGAAAATCAGTATCAAACGGAGTCCAAATGCAGTGAAACTTTTTGTGAAACTTTTATGGACCAGAAGACACCCAATGGGCCAGAGAAGCACTAGGGGGTGCCCCGAGGGGGCCACCACCCACCAGGGCATGCCTGGGCTCCTAGGCGCACCCAAGTGGGTTGTGCCCACCTCGGTGGCCTCCCGCACCGCCTATTTGCTCTATAAATACCCCAATATTCTAGAAACCCTAGGGGAGTCAACGAATATTAATTCCAGCAGCCGCAAGTTACAGAAACCATAGATCCAATCTAGACACCATCACGGAGGGTTTCATCATCCTCATTGGTGCCTCTGCAATGATGCGTGAGTAGTCTTTTGTAGACCTTCGGGTCCGTAGTTAGTAGCTAGATGGCTTCCTCTCTCTCTTTTGATTCTCAATACAATGGTCTCTTGGATATCTATTTGATGTAACTCTTTTTGTGGTGTGTTTATTGGGATCCGATGAACTTTGAGTTTATGATCAGATCTATGTTTTTATCCATGACAATTATTTGAGTCTGTTGATCTCTTATATGCATGATTACTTATAGCCTCGTATTTCTTCTTCGAATCTTTTGTTTAGTTAGGCAAACTAGATCAATTTTTCTTACCATGGGAAGAGGTGCTTTCTGATGGGTTCGATCTTACGGTGCTTGATCCCAGTGACAGAAGGGGAACCGACACGTATGTATCATTGCTATTAAGGATAAGAAGTTGGGGTATATTTCTACATAAATAGATCTTGTCTACATCGTGTCATCGTTCTTATTGCATTACTCCGTTTCTCCATGAACTTAATACACTAGATGCATGCTGGATAGTGGTCGATGTGTGGAGTAATAGTAGTAGATGCAGGCAGGAGTCGGTCTACTAATCTTGGACGTGATGCCCATATAATGATCTTTTCCTGGATATTGTCATGATTATTTGAAGTTCTATCAATTGCCAAACAGTAATTTGTTTACCCACTGTTGTTGTTTTTCTCGAGAGAAGCCACTAGTGAAACTTACGGCCCCAAGTCTCTTCTTTATTATATTTGCCTTTGCGATCTATTTTTATTTTCTTTTATTTTCAGAACTCTTAATCCAAAAATACAAAAATACCTTGCTGCAATTTTTATTTATTTATTTATTTTATCTCGCATTCCCGTGAGATCTATGTATCCAATCTACTACAATTTTACATATATTTTTACTCGTGAGGGATGGACAACTCCTCTCTTACGTCGTATTTCAAGTATTTGTTCTTTGTGTGCAGGAGTTGCTTACGTGTTGTTGGATGGTTCTCCTACTAGTTTGATAACCTTGGTCTCATCACTGAGGGAAATACCTACCGTAGTTATGCTGCATCATCCCTTCCTCTTTGGGAAATTCTGACGTAGTTCAAGCCGCATCAGTATTCCAGAAACCCTAGGGGAGTCGACAAAACACAATTCCAGCCACCGCAAGTTCTAGAACCACGAGATCCAATCTAACAACATCGTGGAGGGGTTGATCGTCCTCATTGGTGCTTCTCCGATGATGCGTGAGTAAGCCACAATAGACCTAAGGGTCCGTAGGCAGTAGCTAGATGGCTTCCTCTCTCTCTCTCTCTCTCTCTCTCTTTTGATTCCCAATACAATGGTCTCTTGGAGATCTACTTGATGTAAATCTTTTTGCGGTGTGTTTGTTGGGATTCGATGAACTTTGAGTTTATGATCAGATCTATATCCATGAATATTATTTGAGTCTTTTTTGATCCCTTATATGCATGATTATTTATAGCCTCGTATTTCTTCTTCGAATCTTTGGTTAGATCGATTTTTCTTGCCATAGGAAGAGGTGATGTGTGATGGGTTCAATCTTGCAGTGTTCTTTCCCAGTGATAGATGGGGTAGCAAGACACGCGTGTATCATTGCTATTAAGGATAACAAGATGGGGGCTATTCCTACATGAATAGATCTCGTCTACATCATGTCATCATTCTTATTGCATTACTCCATTTCTCCATGAACTTAATACACTAGATGCATGCTGGTAACGGTCGATGTGTGGACTAATAGTAGTAGATGCAGGAAGGAGTCAGTCTACTAATCTTGGACGTGATGCCTATATATTGATCCTTTCCTTGGATAGTGTCATAAATATTTGATATTCTATCAATTGCCCAACAGTAATTTTTTACCCACCATGTGCTATTTCTCGAGAGAAGCCAGTAGTGAAATCTACGGCCCCCAGATCTATTCTTTATCATATTTGCCTTGATATCCATTTTCATTTGCTTTTATTTTCATATATATATATTATTACAAAACCACAAAATACCTTGCTGTACTTTTTCTTTATTTATTTTATTTCGTGTTTTATCGAGAGCTATTTATCCAATCTACCACAAATTTATCTATCTTTTTACCATGGAGGGATTGACAACCCCTCTTATGCGTCAGGTTGCAAGTATTTGTTCTTTGTGTGCAGGTACCATTTACATAGTGTTGCTTGGTTCTCCTACTGGATTGATACCTTGATTTTACAACTGATGGAAATACCTACTGTAGATGTACTGCATCATTTCTTCCTCTTTGGGGAAATACCGACGCGGTTTCAAGCGGCATCAAGCAGCTATCATTCAAATAGTTCAGCATTAGCTTCTAATTCAAACAAGCTATCTTTACTCAAAGTAAATTTGACAACATCTCAGATTTCTAACTTACCTTCAGAATTTTTGATCTGCTTGTTCATCATATCAAGGTCCTCTTTATACCTCGTGAGTTTGCGGTTCATCTCTGGAATCTTCTCGGAGGCGGAGCTCGGAACCAAGGTCGAAGCCTATAGACATACAATTCTTACTTAGTCCCTGTTCCCAATATAAGTACTCCGGACTCAAATTTTTTATGCCCGCCAGAGTCCTGGGGGCTACTTTTTTATCACCTTTTGCTACTCTGCTTTGATTCCAAAGCCAGTTTCTTAAAACTAGCTTTGGTGTCGGGGGCTACTCACTAGCTACGGCATCTAAGCACTATGCAGTGATTTAGATGAAAAAGTCTTCGGGAAAAAGCACGGATTTGCCAATAGTCCTAAGCATGGAGATTGCTCTTAATACAAAATATAGAGAAATTTACCTCGAAGCTCGTAATGAGGCCCATGAAGAACTCACGCATCCCGGCCATTGCAGACCGCAAGCCTTGCATCACCGCGCCGATTAGTGCACGATGCTCTTCCTTGATGGAGGAGCCCGTTAAGGCTACCCCCATCTCTTTGGTCCATCACGCGGTAGCCCACCCTAGAGCAGGAGGCGGGGGAGGTAGAACCTTGAAACCAAGCACCGAAGTGCTGGGCATGAAGGCCTCCGGCTATGGCATTGGCTCCGGAGTCGGCCTCGGCTGGACCGATGTCTGGCCCAGCCCTTCTTTGATGACCTCGGGGACCTCGTCCCTTTAGCCATCCTGGGCCGAGGTATCAACCACGACCATGATGACCGATATCTCAGCCCTCGTGGTATTAGCTAGGGGGGCCGGTCCAGATGTCACCTCCCCCAGCCCCTCAAGAGCTGGAGGAGGAGTGGCAAGATCAGGTTTCCCATTGGCGAGCGGCGGTCTGCTTGAATTGCCGTCGCTTAGGTGCACCATCGGTCAACTAAAGAGAATAACCTATATGAGTTTCATCTTGAAGAAAGGAGTTCTTGAAAACCAAGTATGATTACGACGACATACCTCTAGGGCTCTGGCTTCTCCTTCCCCACCACGAGGAGGTCGTCATCTGACTCATCGGAGAAGGTGATCTTTGCTGGCAGGGCGGGCCTGCTGGCGGGCTCAGCAGAAGCCTTCCACGCCCTCTTCTGGTCCTTCAGCCGCACTTCGGCCTTGGTGTCCTCGAACTCCGCCCTCTTTCCCTTAAGGAAAGGGTTCCCTTCCCCCATGTACTCCTCCATGTCGTCCTTGTGAGTGGAGGAGGCGTGGGTCTCCTCGGATCAGGTGACCGAGGTCTCCTGGGTCCGAAGACCCGCCTTGCCCTTCTGAAGCTTTGACCCTTTGGGTATCACTACGTGCAGCTCCTCAGCTAGGAGGGCCATGAGCAGGGGGTCCTCTCCCTCTCGGGTAGCAGTGCCGGGCACAACATCCACTACACCTTGGAGATCAAGTTCTGCTAGTATGAGACCAGTTGGTTAGTCGAGGTCTATAACGCAGAATATAGAACTGTGCATTAAAAGATTACCTCGGGGGCGTCGTAGCCAACTTCAAAGCCGAGGTGATGCTCATCCGAAGGGAATTCGTCCTCGGATGGCTTGAATAGCCGCGTACACATTCTGGCCGAGGTGGAGCAAAAGAAGTGGTGGACGGGTGCTGCATCCTCAGGCTTGTGCTCCCACATCCAGGTGGCCCGAAGTTGAAGTGGGAGGATGCAGCGGTGGAGCATGACATGTACCACATCACCAGTTGGAGGTTTTTCTGCCAGACCACCACTAGATCTTTTTGGTCAAAACCTCCACCTCATTGGGGTTTCCCCAGGCAAGGTACTTCTTCTTCCAGGACATAAGCTTCCTTGGAGGCCCAGCCAAAAACGCCGGCAACTCAGCCTGGCTAGCGGCAAGCGGCTCAATGATGTGAAACCACTCGCGCTGCCACTCCTTGACGGTCTCTATGAAGGTGCTTTTAAACTAGCCGACCTTCTGGTTTTTGCTGATCATGTTGCCTCCACACTCCACGAGCTCGGAGCTGTTGGACTTCGGCTTGACGCCGAAGATCTTCAGCCACATGCCGAAGTGTGGTTCAATACGGAGGAAGGCCTCACAGACCGTGATGATGGAGGCAAGGTGGTGAAGGAAATATGCCCCAGAGGCAATAGTAAAGTTGTTATTTATATTTCCTTATATCATGATAATTGTTCATTATTCATGCTAGAATTGTATTAGCCGGAAACTTGATACATGTGTGGATATACATAGACAAAGCAAAGTGTCCCTAGTAAGCCTCTACTAGACTAGCTCGTTTATCAAAGACAGTTAAGTTTCCTAACCATAGACATGAGTTTTCATTTGGTAAATGGGATCATATCATTAGGAGAATGATGTGATGGACAAGACCCATCTGTTAGCTTAGCATAATTCTTGTTAATTTTTATTGCTATTGCTTTCTTCATGTCATATACATATTCCTTTGACTATGAGATTATGCAACTCCCGAATACCAGAGGAATACCTTGTGTTCTATCAAATGTCACAACGTAACTAGGTGATTATAAAGATGCTCTATAGGTATCTCCGAAGGTGTTTGTTGGGTTAGCATAGATCGAGATTAGGATTTGTCACTCTGAGTATCGGAGAGGTATCTCCGGGCCCTCTTGGTAATGCACATCATAATAAGCCTTGCAAGCAATGTGACTAATGAGTTACTTTCGACATCATGCATTACAGAACGAGTAAAGAGACTTGCTGGTAACGAGATTGAACTAGGTATGAAGATACCGACGATGGAATCTCGGGCAAGTAACATACCGATGACAAAGGGAATAACTTATCTTGTCATTACAGTTTGACCGATAAAGATTGTTGTAGAATATGTAGGAACCAATATGAGCATCTAGGTTCCGCTGTTGGTTATTGACCGAAGTGGTGTCTCGGTCATGTCTATATAATTCACGAACCCGTAGGGTCCACACGCTTAACGTTCGATAACGATTTTGTATTATAAGTTATGTGATTTGGTGACCAAATGTACTTCGGAGTCCCGGATAAGGTCAGGGACATGATGAGGAGTCTCGAAATGGTCGAGAGGTAAATATTCATATATAGGACGATAGTATTCGGACACCGAAAGTGTTCCGGGGGTACCGGGTATGTATCGGGTCACCGGAAGGGGTTCCGGGCAACCCCCGGCAAGCTATATGGGCCTAATGGGCCAAGAGAGGGACAGACCAGCCCTAACAGGCTGGTGCTCACCCTATAGGCCGAAATAAGGGGGATATGAAAGGAGGAAAGGGAAAAGGAAATGGGAGGATTCGGCCTCCCCCTCTCTTTCCTTCCCCCTCCGACACTTATGGAAAGGGGAGGCTGTGACGCCCCCGATTTAATCGTACACTAATCATGCACGCAAATGTGTACGATCAAGATCAGGGACTCACGGGAAGATATCACAAAACAACTCTAAAACATAAATAAGTCATACAAGCATCATAATACAATCCAGGGGCCTCGAGGGCTCGAATACAAGTGCTCGATCATAGACGAGTCAGCGGAAGCAACAATATCTGAGTACAGACATAAGTTAAACAAGTTGCCATAAGATGGCTAACACAAACTGGGATACAGATCGAAAGAGGCACAGGCCTCCTGCCTGGGATCCTCCTAACTACTCCTGGTCGTCGTCGTCAGCCTGCACGTAATAGTAGGCACCTCCAATGTAGTAGTCGTTGTCGACGCTGGCTCCTGGCTCCTGGACTCCAGCATCTGGTTGCGACAACCAGAAAGAAAGGAAAGGGGAAAAAAGGGGGGAGGAAGCAACCGTGAGTACTCATCCAAAGTACTCGCAAGCAAGGAACTACACTACATATGCATGGGTATATGTGTAGGGAGGCCATATCAGTGGACTGAACTGCAGAATGCCAGAATAAGAGGGGGATAACTAATCCTGTCGAAGACTACGCTTCTGGCAGCCTCCGTCTTGCAGCATGTAGAAGAGAGTAGATTGAAGTCCTCCAAGTAGCATCTCCAAGTAGCATCTCCAAGTAGCATCGCATAGCTTAAACCTACCCGGCGATCCTCTCCTCGTCGCCCTGCGGAAAAGCGATCACCGGGTTGTCTGTGGAACTTTGAAGGGTGTGTTTTATTAAGTATCCGGTTCTAGTTGTCATAAGGTCAAGGTACAACTCCAAGTCGTCCTGTTACCGAAGATCACGGCTATTCGAATAGATTAACTTCCCTGCAGGGGTGCACCACATAACCCAACACGCTTGATCCCAGTTGGCCGGACACACTTTCCTGGGTCATGCCCGGCCTCGGAAGATCAACACGTCGCAGCCCCACCTAGGCAAAACAGAGAGGCCAGCACGCCGGTCTAAACCTAAGCGCGCAGGGGTCTGGGCCCATCGCCCTGAGCACACCTGCACGTTGCGTGGGCGGCCGAAAGCAGACCTAGCCTAGTGGCGTTCCAGTCCAATTCGGCGCGCGCCGCTCCGTCGCTGACGTCTGAAGTGCTTCGGCTGATACCACGACGTCGGGATACCCATAACTACTCCCACGTAGATGGTTAGTGCGTATAGGCTCGTAGCCGACTCAGATCAAATACCAAGATCTCGTTAAGCGTGTTAAGTATCCGCGAACGCCGAACAGGGCCAGGCCCACCTGTCTCCTAGGTGGTCTCAACCTGCCCTGCCGCTCCGCCACAAAGTAACAGTCGGGGGCCATCGGGAACCCAGGCCCACCTCTACCGGGATGGAGCCACCTGTCCTTTCAGCCCCCTCATCAGAATCGCTTGCGGGTACTCATCAAACTGACCCGACTTTAGTCACCATCTGTATAGTATGTATGTATGTATAGTATATACCCGTGATCACCTCCCGAGTGATCACGGCCCAATAGTATAGCGAGGCAGACTGACAAGAATGTAGGGCCAATGATGATAAACTAGCATCCTATACTAAGCATTTAGGATTGCAGGTAAGGTATCAATGACTGTAGCAACAATGACAGGCTATGCATCAGAATAGGATTAACGGAAAGCGGTAACATGCTACACTACTCTAATGCAAGCAGTATAGAGTAGAATAGGCGATATCTGGTGATCAAGGGGGGGGGGCTTGCCTGGTTGCTCTGGCAAGAGAGAGGGGTCGTCAACTCCGTAGTCGAACTGGTCAGCAGCAGCGTCAGTCTCGTAGTCTACCGGAGAGAAGAGGGGGAAGAAATAATGAATACAGAGCAAACAAAGCATCACAAAATATAACAAGGCAATACGCGGTGTTCGGTGTGCCCTAACGCGGTAGTAGGTGATACCGGTGAAGGGGGGGAAACCCCCGGGAAAGTATTCCCGGTGTTTCGTGTTTTCGGGCAGAGGAGCCGGAGGGGGAAAGTTGCGGGTTCGATAGGTTAGGGGTGCGTGGCGGACGAACGGACCGCGTATCCGGATTCGTCTCGTCGTTCTGAACAACTTTCATGTTGAAAATATTTAAATCCGAGTTACGGATTAAAAGATATGATTTTCTAAAGATTTTATTAATTTCTGGAATTTATTTATTTATTTAATTAATTCGAAAAAATGTATTTATGATGTCAGCATGATGTCATGCTGATGTCAGCAGTCAACAGGGGTTGACTGAGTCAACCCTGACAGGTGGGTCCCGTTCGTCATACACTGTTAACTAATTAACCTAATTAAGTTTAATTAACAGTAGTTAATTAGGTTAATTAGTTATTAGGTTAATTAACCAGGATTAATTAGATTAATTATTTACTTAACAGTTAATTAGGTTAATTAGTGATTAGGTTAATTAATCTTAATTAGCTAAGTTAATCAGAATTAATTAAGTTAATTAATTAATTAATTATTTTTATTATTTAATATTATTTAATATTATTATTATTATTATTATTATTATTTTAACTCTTTTATTTTATAAAACGTTCTGGTCGCTGGGGCCCGCATGTAAGTGGCCCAGGGCCTTAACGGGCGCTGGACGGTGGTTACGGGCACGGGCGCGGGCGCCGAGTGTCGCCCGAACGGCGAATGCCCGAGGGGCGCGGGTCGCACGATGCGGCCAGGCGCCGGTGCGCGCCAGGGCGGCCGGCCGGTGATGGGGCGCCGGTGGGAGGCAGAGGCGAGCACTGTGTCAGCGCGGTGAGGGGGGGGGCTGTAGTGGGGGGAGTTCACCGGGGCTGCGGCGGGGCGCCAGCCAGGGCGGTGGCACGGTGGCGGCAGAGGCGGATGGTGCAGAGTGGCAAGGACGGCGCGACGAGGCGCGGACGACAGCCAACGGAGTGTAGCGGGCGCGCATGTGGGACGCCGGTCCAGGCGCAGCGCGGGGAGGAAGGCCACGGCCTTGAGCGCGGTCGGGCACGGCGAAAGGCATCCGGCAGGGGGAGAGGAGGAGGAGGAGAGGGAGAGCTCACGGGGGCCGTAGGGTTTTGGCAGCGGGCTCGGAGGCGACCCGTGGGGAGGACGACGACGGTGGCGACGTGCGGAGGCCCGAGGATGAACCCGAGCGTGCGGCGGCGTCGTGGGGGCGTCCTGGCGCGGTCGCGGTCGGCAAGGCGAGGGGCGCCGTCGAGGGAGTGGGGACTGGGCGCCGAGGACGAGGGCGGGGGCCGGTGAAGCGGCTCCGGCGACGGCGGTTGGCGCCGGGTCGTGCCCCGATCCAGATCGGGGGCGGGGCGTCGTGCCCGGCCCAGATCGGGCAGAGGGGGGGTGAGGAGCGAGGGGGAGTGGGGGTTTCGTCCCCGATCCAATCTGGATCGGGAGGGGGGTGGGAACGCCGTGGGGGGGGGGGGGAATGCCGGTGGTTGGGTTAGGGTTTGTCAGGGGTGGGGGTTATGGGAGTGAGGGGTGTGGCCGGTTGGGCCGGTGGCCGAACGGGCCGGCCTGCTGGGCCGAAGCCCAGTGGGGGGCCTTTCTCTCTTTTCCTTTTTTTTCTTTTGTTTTTTTTCTGTTTTCTTTTATTATTTCTTTCTTTCTTTATTTTAGTTGCATTTTAATTTAGTAAAATGTACACTTAGTATTTCAACTTAGTCCATAGTCACAAAAATAAATCTAGACCCCAAATAACTTAGTTTGACATTTTATTAATTATAAAAGTTATTTAATTAATCTCTTTGCTACTATTTTATTTATCTCATAGTATTTAAACATTTTATAAATGTACGGTTTTCCCATCATAATTATCTATGCAATATTTGGTTCACTCCGAACATTTTAGTTTTAATATTTGAAAACTTTTATCGTTTGCCTGATTTTGAATTTGAATTTGAATCGGTTTCGAACTAACTCGAGATTAGCAACTATAATTGAGGTGACGTGGCATCATTAGCAGAGGAGCACTGTAGCTTAATTACCCGGGCGTCACAATTCTCCTCCACTACAAGAAATCTCGTCCCGAGATTTAGGAGCAGGAGTAAGGGGGGAAGTTCTTGTTACGATATTCTAACGAGTCATCTCGGTCTTGGTTGCTCTTATCGAAATGGTCGATCCATCACGTTGATGTTTTCATTCCTCCGCTTCAGGTCATCATGGTGAAGTCGTCCTTTTCTTAGGGAACTCCAACGTAATTACGAATAGGTAAGGGGCAGCTTGACTACGATAGAATGCTTATGAGGGAAACAATCTGGGGATAACCCATGAATGAACATAAGATTATCTCTCGAGTTGAACATATAAAATACATCAAGACTTAGGTACGGAGGTACCATGAGATGTTTCAAATGGATAGGCAATCGTTCGATGACTGAAACAACACGCGAAAGGGGTCCAGAGCAACGAGATTGAGTATTGCGTTTATTACCAGAATAGATCACTAGGACGGTGGTCCGTGAACTACATACAAGGCCACGCACGAGGAATAACTTTAGGAACGGGGGGGGGGGGGTACAGGAGAGTCAGGTTTCGATCATGTGGGACTGTGGGTTATGGGCCCACCAT
This sequence comes from Triticum aestivum, assembly GCF_018294505.1. NCBI lineage: Eukaryota > Viridiplantae > Streptophyta > Magnoliopsida > Poales > Poaceae > Triticum > Triticum aestivum. The sequence goes on from NC_057797.1 coordinate 724,679,521, forward strand.
GTGGGTTAATAGTAGGAAGAGGGGTGACGTCTTGCACGATCATGTAAGCAAGGCATGTCGGAGAATAACCGGTCAGTTATGTTGACAGCATCGTTGGTACCAAGGGCGAGGGACGAAGAGAACCATTTTCCTGCTCGTTGAACGAGGCGGACCAATAGGCAAGGTTCCCGTCCACCGGGGGTTACCGAAGTGTCATCAACAATAGTAACAGGGTCCGACTGATAAGGTGGTACACCAAGGTGTTTTCGTAAGCAGGAAAATATTACTGCTTAGATCATCTAAACCTCAAGAAAGGTTAAACCAAACAATGGAAAGGATAATATGATTATCAAATTAATCAGAACAATGGAAAGGAAAATGTGTTTAAACACATATATCAGGGGTATATCCTCCCCAAAGTCAAGCAGAGGATGATATCCAAGACAGGATATAAAGTAGAAAACCTTTTAGGTAAGGGGGGAGGAATCTCATGAAATTACCCATACAACGGTGTTAGGATAAATGATAAATAAAATTTAGCATCGTGCTTCAAATGTTCCTGTTGAAAATCGGAGTACCATTGACATGCTTCGAGATAGCATTGACATGGTCTTCATGTAAAGGTCATACTTCGGATACACAAAGGATTCATCAGGAATAACTTATAGAATAAGTCTTACAATTTCCTCATGGATGAATGGATGACCTTGCTGAAAAGGAATCTATAATGATAGGTCCTCCAGCCGGGGGGGGGGACTAGGCATGACATCCCGTTACCAGGTCATCAAAGGGCCAACAACATAACTCTTGGAAAGTTGTCCCAACCATCATATCTGACCGAGATTCAGATCCGATTGGTGTAATGATACCTCAGACTCAGGATGTCCGAGAATAAAAGGTGCAACACAAATAGACGAAATGACATTTCAGGATTCTCAGGAGATGAACTATGGGAGTGGGTTCCTGAAACAATAGTTCATCTTTAAACCAAGGAGAGGACAAGGAGGTGTCTGGTGAACTCAACGGCAATTCACCGAGATTCCCAAAAGATGGATTTCCACCATTAAGTGAACAAGGAGATAACATTAGTCAGATCAAATGATATAAGGAAGTATGCTCGAGGAAAACATACACAATTAAACATTGGTTGAAGGGTGCGCCCGAAGTACGGGTTGGGTTGCAAGACCAATGTTAGAATGGTGATTCAATTAGCGAAGGACTTAGAATGAACTATCGCCCATTCACTTCAAAGCAATAGGGTTGCTAGAAGTTTTGAATTCACACGTCATAGCTCCATTGTCGGTATTCCGGTTGAAAACAATACGGGGACCAAGGAATGAACGAAGATGGCAAGAAGTATTAAGATATCAAGAATTATTAAGAGGTGGTGAAATTCTCACCACATTCTTGACAAAAAGTGATGGTAATACTTCCGAGGTAAGGAACATCAACTGCTGGGTAGCAGTGATCTCAAGGTTTACACAAAACGCGAACAAGTTGTGTTGAATGGAAGGCAATAAAGTGGTCGATGAGAACAGGAATCATCGAGGGGCAAGGATGGTATTACCCATCATGAATTTAATTGAATTCCTGGAAGAGCTCATAAGGTTGATGATGATCACGACACAATTGTCGAGAGATTTCATGCAGATGTAGTCAATCAGCAACGACATCAAGTCAAAGGAATGATGAAGCAAGAGGTTATTGGAACCACAGTTACGACACAAACTCGAACTCAAGCTTGTTGTTTAAGGTGAAAGGGTATGACGAGGAAAAATCGACGTAAGGTTAGTTCATCGTCGAAAATTGGTGCTCCGAGAATAAGGACCAGGTAGCACCGTTAGAATCGTCACGACAATGATATAGCCAAACAGGCTAGGAATGGCGTGATCGGGTACAAACTCGTACTTATAGAAGCTTACTGAAGAGTTGTTGAACCGTAGAGCGGACTCGGTTCAGTTATCGGTGTCTTTGAGTGTTTAATAACTCAGAGCCCGTGAAAAATTGGAATCAGTGGGAAGGTAGTACTTGATGAAGAACTCATAAGAAGTTATGCAGTTCCATGATAGTCTCGAGATACCAGGGGGGTAATACTCGACACAAGATCAAAGTAAGGGTTGGACTGGTGTATTGATCCATAGGAGACAATTGTTTTAACTTGTCCGAGAAATGAGATCAGAGAAGAACAATCATGGTCGGAACCACGGTTGCAAGGGATCAATTCACAGATACCATAGGTTAGTTATCAAGGAAATAGTTATTGTTACAAGAAGCTTTCATGATAGGATATATATCGCGTCCATGGGCATGAGCACAAGGTTCAAGGTCGACTCCCACTTCTCCAATGCATACCCTATCATTCACTTCTCATTCTCAAAGAAGTCGTATGGTAGAAAATTATCTGCTAAACACTAGAAGGGTTGACTTGTCAAAACCTTCCGGTTCATACGGTTTATAAGGAAGGTATAGGTTCAACCCAATGGGGCTTCTTAGAAACATATACCACAAGTTTCGAGAGTAAATATCACAAGCTCGAAAGCAGAGCAAGGTTGAGAAGGTAGATGATACAATTTACCAAAGGCATTATGTATCCAAGGGAAGGCTCACAAAGTGATTAATTATGAAGGACACTGTCAGATAATAATCCAACAGTGGATATGGCGATCCACGATGGGGCTGATATGAGTATCGATACTCAATCAGAGGAAGAAAGATTGCAAATGCATCGGTTTATAGAACAGCTGAATAGTTCAACGCTTAATTAGCAAAGTAATTATGATTTTCAAATCAAGGGATCAGGAGCAAATGCTCTGATCAAGAATGGATAAGCTGAATAGAATTAGGGATACAATCAACGACAATTGGACTGGTCGAGTACCAATTCCAGTTAAAAGAATGGCAGCTCAGCCGGAAAGGTAATTTATAAGGATCAATGATGATTGCGTGTATTCGCAAACATATTGAGTCATTAGACCCAAAATGATAATGACAAGGAATGTCAATAAGACAACGAGACTTATGGGATTAACCATAATGTGAGCAAGCAAGAATTTCAAGAGCCAAAGGCTCCAGAGGATTTTCGGAAGATCGAATAGTATTTAGACTTTTGTGAAACACATGAACAACTGGGGATGAGCGGATACTCGATAAGTGCGAGAATTATGCATAGGGGTATTCAGGTGACAAGGAACAGCAAGGCGATAAGCTCAAAGGATTATCGAGACAACGACGAGTGTTTCGAGGTATCTGGTAATAACAAGACCAACTGGGGATGAATGTAAGAATAACAACTGCAAGTAGTTATCCATAAGGGTTGACGGTGGAAGGGGAATTGCAAATGCGATGAACATAAGTTCTCGGGTTAACAACGGAGAGTATCTTCAGGGTCTTCACGTGCCGCAGACGATCATCATTAATAAGGGGCTCTCCGGGTGAAAGTGATAACGAGATCCTAATGTTAGATTTAGCAAAAATCATTTAACCCGAATAGAAGAGAAATAAGAGTCCCAGAGTATAGGTCGAGGAATAAAAGATCCTAATACCACCCAATGGCGACGTGGGCCCGTAAGGCACACAGCCAAGTTAGTAAAAGTTTTGCAATGGCTAGACTCAACTTCGGCCGAGGAGTTGGAAAGGGGATTCCTACAGGCAGTCGGCTCTGATACCAACTTGTGACGCCCCCGATTTAATCGTACACTAATCATGCACGCAAATGTGTACGATCAAGATCAGGGACTCACGGGAAGATATCACAACACAACTCTAAAACATAAATAAGTCATACAAGCATCATAATACAAGCCAGGGGCCTCGAGGGCTCGAATACAAGTGCTCGATCATAGACGAGTCAGCGGAAGCAACAATATCTGAGTACAGACATAAGTTAAACAAGTTGCCATAAGATGGCTAACACAAACTGGGATACAGATCGAAAGAGGCGCAGGCCTCCTGCCTGGGATCCTCCTAACTACTCCTGGTCGTCGTCGTCAGCCTGCACGTAGTAGTAGGCACCTCCAATGTAGTAGTCGTCGTCGACGCTGGCTCCTGGCTCCTGGACTCCAGCATCTGGTTGCGACAACCAGAAAGAAAGGAAAGGGGAAAAAAGGGGGGAGGAAGCAACCGTGAGTACTCATCCAAAGTACTCGCAAGCAAGGAACTACACTACATATGCATGGGTATATGTGTAGGGAGGCCATATCAGTGGACTGAACTGCAGAATGCCAGAATAAGAGGGGGATAACTAATCCTGTCGAAGACTACGCTTCTGGCAGCCTCCGTCTTGCAGCATGTAGAAGAGAGTAGATTGAAGTCCTCCAAGTAGAATCTCCAAGTAGCATCTCCAAGTAGCATCTCCAAGTAGCATCGCATAGCTTAAACCTACCCGGCGATCCTCTCCTCGTCGCCCTGCGGAAAAGCGATCACCGGGTTGTCTGTGGAACTTTGAAGGGTGTGTTTTATTAAGTATCCGGTTCTAGTTGTCATAAGGTCAAGGTACAACTCCAAGTCGTCCTGTTACCGAAGATCACGGCTATTCGAATAGATTAACTTCCCTGCAGGGGTGCACCACATAACCCAACACGCTTGATCCCAGTTGGCCGGACACACTTTCCTGGGTCATGCCCGGCCTCGGAAGATCAACACGTCGCAGCCCCACCTAGGCAAAACAGAGAGGCCAGCACGCCGGTCTAAACCTAAGCGCGCAGGGGTCTGGGCCCATCGCCCTGAGCACACCTGCACGTTGCGTGGGCGGCCGAAAGCAGACCTAGCCTAGTGGCGTTCCAGTCCAATTCGGCGCGCGCCGCTCCGTCGCTGACGTCTGAAGTGCTTCGGCTGATACCACAACGTCGGGATACCCATAACTACTCCCACGTAGATGGTTAGTGCGTATAGGCTCGTAGCCGACTCAGATCAAATACCAAGATCTCGTTAAGCGTGTTAAGTATCCGCGAACGCCGAACAGGGCCAGGCCCACCTGTCTCCTAGGTGGTCTCAACCTGCCCTGCCGCTCCGCCACAAAGTAACAGTCGGGGGCCGTCGAGAACCCAGGCCCACCTCTACCGGGATGGAGCCACCTGTCCTTTCAGCCCCCTCATCAGAATCGCTTGCGGGTACTCATCAAACTGACCCGACTTTAGTCACCATCTGTATAGTATGTATGTATGTATAGTATATACCCGTGATCACCTCCCGAGTGATCACGGCCCAATAGTATAGCGAGGCAGACTGACAAGAATGTAGGGCCAATGATGGTAAACTAGCATCCTATACTAAGCATTTAGGATTGCAGGTAAGGTATCAATGACTGTAGCAACAATGACAGGCTATGCATCAGAATAGGATTAACGGAAAGCGGTAACATGCTACACTACTCTAATGCAAGCAGTATAGAGTAGAATAGGCGATATCTGGTGATCAAGGGGGGGGGCTTGCCTAGTTGCTCTGGCAAGAGAGAGGGGTCGTCAACTCCGTAGTCGAACTGGTCAGCAGCAGCGTCAGTCTCGTAGTCTACCGGAGAGAAGAGGGGGAAGAAATAATGAATACAGAGCAAACAAAGCATCACAAAATATAACAAGGCAATACGCGGTGTTCGGTGTGCCCTAACGCGGTAGTAGGTGATACCGATGAAGGGGGGGAAACCCCCGGGAAAGTATTCCCGGTGTTTCGTGTTTTCGGGCAGAGGAGCCGGAGGGGGAAAGTTGCGGGTTCGATAGGTTAGGGGTGCGTGGCGGACGAACGGACCGCGTATCCGGATTCGTCTCGTCGTTCTGAACAACTTTCATGTTGAAAATATTTAAATCCGAGTTACGGATTAAAAGATATGATTTTCTAAAGATTTTATTAATTTCTGGAATTTAATTATTTATTTAATTAATTCGAAAAAATGTATTTATGACGTCAGCATGATGTCATGCTGACGTCAGCAGTCAACAGGGGTTAACTGAGTCAACCCTGACAGGTGGGTCCCGTTCGTCATACACTGTTAACTAATTAACCTAATTAAGTTTAATTAACAGTAGTTAATTAGGTTAAATAGTTATTAGGTTAATTAACCAGGATTAATTAGATTAATTATTTACTTAACAGTTAATTAGGTTAATTAGTGATTAGGTTAATTAATCTTAATTAGCTAAGTTAATCAGAATTAATTAAGTTAATTAATTAATTAATTATTTTTATTATTTAATATTATTTTATATTATTTTATATTATTATTATTATTATTATTATTTTAACTCTTTTATTTTATAAAACGTTCTGGTCGCTGGGGCCCGCATGTAAGTGGCCTAGGGCCTTAACGGGCGCTGGACGGTGGTTACGGGCACGGGCGCGGGCGCCGAGTGTCGCCCGAACGGCGAATGCCCGAGGGGCGCAGGTCGCACGATGCGGCCAGGCGCCGGTGCGCGCCAGGGCGGCCGGCCGATGATGGGGCGCCGGTGGGAGGCAGAGGCGAGCACTGTGTCAGCGCGGTGAGGGGGGGCTGCAGTGGGGGGGAGTTCACCGGGGCTGCGGCGGGGCGCCAGCCAGGGCGGTGGCACGGTGGCGGCAGAGGCGGATGGTGCAGAGTGGCAAGGACGGCGCGACGAGGCGCGGACGACAGCCAACGGAGTGTAGCGGGCGCGCATGTGGGACGCCGGTCCAGGCGCAGCGCGGGGAGGAAGGCCACGGCCTTGAGCGCGGTCGGGCACGGCGAAAGGCATCCGGCAGGGGGAGAGGAGGAGGAGGAGAGGGAGAGCTCACGGGGGCCGTAGGGTTTTGGCAGCGGGCTCGGAGGCGACCCGTGGGGAGGACGACGACGGTGGCGACGTGCGGAGGCCCGAGGATGAACCTGAGCGTGCGGCGGCGTCGTGGGGGCGTCCTGGCGCGGTCGCGGTCGGCAAGGCGAGGGGCGCCGTCGAGGGAGTGGGGACTGGGCGCGAGGACGAGGGCGGGGGCCGGTGAAGCGGCTCCGGCGACGGCGGTTGGCGCCGGGTCGTGCCCCGATCCAGATCGGGGGCGGGGCGTCGTGCCCGGCCCAGATCGGGCAGAGGGGGGGGGTGAGGAGCGAGGGGGAGTGGGGGTTTCGTCCCCGATCCAATCTGGATCGGGAGGGGGGTGGGAACGCCGTGGGGGGGGGGGAATGCGGGTGGTTGGGTTAGGGTTTGTCAGGGGTGGGGGTTATGGGAGTGAGGGGTGTGGCCGGTTGGGCCGGTGGCCGAACGGGCCGGCCTGCTGGGCCGAAGCCCAGTGGGGGCCTTTCTCTCTTTTCCTTTTTTTTCTTTTGTTTGTTTTCTGTTTTCTTTTATTATTTCTTTCTTTCTTTATTTTAGTTGCATTTTAATTTAGTAAAATGTACACTTAGTATTTCAACTTAGTCCATAGTCACAAAAATAAATCTAGACCCCAAATAACTTAGTTTGACATTTTATTAATTATAAAAGTTATTTAATTAATCTCTTTGCTACTATTTTATTTATCTCATAGTATTTAAACATTTTATAAATGTACGGTTTTCCCATCATAATTATCTATGCAATATTTGGTTCACTCCGAACATTTTAGTTTTAATATTTGAAAACTTTTATCGTTTGCCTGATTTTGAATTTGAATTTGAATCGGTTTCGAACTAACTCGAGATTAGCAACTATAATTGAGGTGACGTGGCATCATTAGCAGAGGAGCACTGTAGCTTAATTACCCGGGCGTCACAGAGGCCGACTTGTAGGAGGCGCCCAAGTAGGATTACGCCTACTTCGGGCGCCCCTTGCAGCCCCTCTCCCTCTCCCACCTATATATATGTGGGGGGAACCTCTAGAACACACATCATTGATTCCTACCATGTGTGGCGCCCCCTCCATGGTTTACGCCGCTGGTCATTGATGACCCACAAGTGTAGGGGATCTATCGTAGCCTTTTTGATAAGTAAGAGCGTCGAGCTCAACGAGAAGTAGAAGGAAATGATAAGCGGTTTTCAACAAGGTATTTTCTGCAAGCATTGAAATTATCGGTAACAGATAGTTTTGTGATAAGGTAATTGGTAACGGGTAGCAAGTAATGAAACTAAATAAGGTGCAACAATATGGCCCAATCCTTTTTGTAGCAAAGGACAAGCCTGGACAAACTCTTATGTAAAGGAAAGCGCTCCCAAGGACACATGGGAATTATCGTCAAGCTAGTTTTCATCACGTTCAGATGATTCACATTCGGTACTTTGATAATGTGATATGTGGGTGGACCGGTGCTTGGGTACTATCCTTACTTGGACAAGCATCCCACTTATAATTAACCCCCATTGCAAGCGTCCGCAACTACAACAGAACTATTAAGGTAAACCTAACCATAGCATGAGACATATGGATCCAAATCAGCCCCTTACGAACCAACGCATAAACTAGGGTTTAAGCTTTTGTCACTCTAGCAACACATCATCTACTTATTACTTCCCAATGCCTCCCTCTAGGCCCAAATAATGGTGAAGTGTCATGTAGTCGACGTTCACATGACACCACTAGAGGGATGACATACATCTCATCAAAATATCGAACGAATACCAAATTCACATGACTACTTATAGCAAGACTTCTCCCATGTCCTCGGGAACAAACGTAACTACTCACAAAGAATATTCATGTTCATAATCAGAGGGTTATTAATATGCATAATGGATCTGAACACATGATCTTCCACCAAGTAAACCAACTAGCATCAACTACAAGGAGTAATCAACACTACTAGCAACCCACAGTTACCAATCTGAGGTTTGGATACAAAGATTGGATACAAGAGATGAACTAGGGTTTGAGATGAGATGGTGTTGGTGAAGATGTTGATGGAGATTGACCCCCTCTTGATGAGAAGATCATTGGTGATGACGATGGCGATGATTTCCCCCTCCTCGAGGGAAGTTTCCCCGGCAGAACAGCTCCACCGGAGCCCTAGATTGGTTCCGCCAAGTTTCCGCCTTGTGGCGGCGGAGTTTCGTCCCGTTAGCTAGCTTATGATTTTTTCCTCGATGAAAGACTCCATATATCCAAAGATGGGCATCGGACGGCCACCAGGGGGTAGGGCGCGCCCCCAACCTTGTGGACGGTGGGTGGCCCTCCTCTGGTACTTATTTCGCCCAATATTTTTTATATATTCTGAAAATAATTCCTGTGGAGTTTCAGGACTTTTGGAGATGTGCAGAATAGGTCTCTAATATTTGCTCTTTTTCCAGCCCAGAATTCCAGCTGCTGGCATTCCCTCTCTTCATGTAAACCTTGTAAAATAATAGAGAATAGGCATAAGTATTGTGACATAATGTGTAATAACAGCCCATAATGCAATAAGTCTCGATATGAAAGCATGATGCAAAATGGACGTATCAACTCCCCCAAGCTTAGGCCTCGCTTGTCCTCAAGCGAAAACCGAAATCGAAAAATATGTCCACATGTTTAAAGATATAGGTGTCGATAAAATAAAGTACGGACATGATGGCATCATGATCATTCTTAGAACAACAACATATATATATATATATATTGTCATATGATCTCTTATGCTAAAGTAATAATTCCATCACAATTTCAGGTATGAATCAGAAACTTCATTGAGAAACAAAAAACTATAATCTCAGTCATTGAGGCAATTGCAATTTATCATAACATCGGAAAGAGTCAATATGAGCTTTTCAGCAAGTCCACGTACTCAACCATCATTTAGTCTTTCACAGTTGCTAACACTCACGCGATATTTATGGTTATGAAGTTTTAATCGGACATAGAGAAAGATAGGGGCTTATAGTTTTGCCTCCCAACCTTTTACCTCAAGGGTAATGTCAACAATAATAGTTCATGAAAACCCACATCAAATTAGCCATATATATTAGGATCTTTCCAACACATTGTGCTTGCCAAAGTATAAAATTTAAAAAGGAAAGGTGAAGATCACCATGACTCTTGCATGAAGTATAAGACAAGAATAAAAGATAGGCCCTTCATAGAGGGAAGCAGAGGTTGTCATATGATTTTATGGTTGGATGCACAAAATCTTAATGCGAAAGAACGTCACTTTATATTGCCACTTGTGATATGGACCTTTATTATGCAGTCCGTCGCTTTTATTTCTTCCACATCACAAGATCGTATAAAGCTTATTTTCTCCACACTAATAAATCATACATATTTAGAGAGCAATTTTTATTGCTTGCAATGATGACAACTTACTTGAAGGATCTTACTCAATCCATAGGTAGATATGGTAGACTCTCATGGCAAAACTAGGTTAAGGATATTTGGAAGCACAAGTAGTATCTCTACTTGGTGCAAAGAATTTGGCTAGCATGAGAGGGAAAGGCAAGCTCAACATGTTGGATGATCCATGACAATATAATTTATCTTAGATGTGAGAAAACATAACCCATTACATTGTCTTCCTTGTCCAAGATCAACTCTTTAGAATGTCATACTTTAATGAGTGCTCACAATCATAAAAGATGCCCAAGATAGTATATTTATATGTGAAAACCTCTCTTTCTTTATTACTTACTATCAATTGCAACGATGACCAAAACTATGTTTGTCAACTCTCAACAACTTTTATTCATCATACTCTATATATGTGAAGTCATTACTCTCCATAAGATCCATATGTTCTCTTTATTTCTCTTTATTTCTATTTCTTTTATTCTATTCCCTCAAGATCATAGCAAAATAATCAAGCCCTTGACTCAACACTAATCTTTATTATATAAAGCTCACGGACTCGATTAAATAGATGGATCATAAAGCAAAACTCACAACTAGATCATACTAAAACTTTATTCTACTAGATCAATATATTACCAAAAGGATCGAACCAAGAAAAACGGTAAAGATAAAGGTGATGGTGATACGATACCGGGGCACTCCCCCAAGCTTGGCAGTTGCAAAGGGGAGTGCCCATACCCATGTGTTTATGTTTCCTTCCTCGGAGGTGGTGATGATGGAGTTGTTGATGATGTAGGCTTGTCGTCCATCTTCCAAGGCATAGGCTCACCATCATAGAAGGATGATTGAGTCTCCGGGAACCTCAAATCTGCAGCCAAACTCATCCTCTTGAATCTATATTCATACTCACAGTTTTGGTTTTATAGGTCATAGATCTGGGCTTGGAGGCGCTCGATTTTCTCGTGAAGCTTGAAGATAGCCTCCCCAATGTTCTTGTCATCCAGCTTGTGGTTGTTGGTGAACTCCATGATCTTTATACGATTGGAGTCGAGTCCACGTTCCACCATCTCCTGCCACTTGAAAACTTGTTTCTCCAATGCCTCGAGCCTTGTTTCCACGCTTCCGATCCTCCTTAGTCCCTCAGCATCGTAGATATGCAGTAACCCCTCACGCATCTCAATGATTTGAGGGTGTTGCAGCACCTCCACGAGGTAGGGGTTGATGACCTTCTCGAAGAACTTGTCCTTGGGGGCACTTGAAGACGCCATGGCGATCTAGATCTGTCAGAAAAATAGCTCAAAACAAAGACAGAAGATATTTGCGTGATACGGTGGTCAAAACCTTCTGGAGATTATATAGTGAATTTTTACCGACCAAAAGAAGTATCATGCAAGAAAACGGAGTCCGGAGAGCACACGAGGTGCTCACGAGACAGGGGGCGCGCCCAAGGGGGTAGGGCACACCCTCCACCCTCGTGGAAGCCTCGTGTCCTTCCCGGTCTACTTCTTATTTTCCTATTTTCTTAAATATTCCAAAACGGAGAAAATTTGCCATTAGAACCGTTTTGGAGTTGGTTTACTTACCGCACCACGTACCTTTTTCTTTTCAGAGTCTGAAACGTTTTGGAAAGTGTCCCTTATGTATTCCTCCAGGGTTACGGTTTCAATAACTTTAGTTTCAACATTTATGGGATTACCTGAGATATAATGTTTGATTCTTTGACTGTTCACCACCCTCGGATTTGTGCTGTAACATCCCAAAATTCTAAATTTTAGAATTTTATAATAAATATATAGATTTGATTGATTGTGTGAAATTGAGTGAAATTCGAAACCTTTTTGAAAGTTAAATGAGAGGGAATAAAAGGACTTTACCAAACTTTCATTTTCATTTATGATCTTCGTGAATTCAAATTCTTTTCAAATACAAAACCCTAGAGAGAAGATGACATGACTTCTTCCATTTAAATAAATGAAAAGGGTGTTTGAAAAATATTTGAATTCCATTGGGAAATATTTTCCAATTCAGAAACTTTATGCAACTCAATGATTTTCACGAGAGAAGATAAAACGACTTCTTCAAATTATGAAATATGAGTTGGGAGTTTCAAAGATCACATTTAAAGTCCTTTTTGAATTTATTTTCAATTTGGAGTTATTTTAGTTTTATTCAAATTATTTTTCTCCAAAAAAAAAATATATTGAAAATAGGGTAACATGATTCCCTACATCAGAAAATTGGAGATAAATAAATTTGAATTCATTCTAGTACTTCTAAAATGATTTTTACTGGATTTTATTAGACTAGTAGCACTCTTTGAATTATTTAAATTTGTGTGAAATTTATTTAATGCTAGGAAAATGTTCATCTTGTAGGAAATCTTTGTCTGAAAATTTTGATATATTATATGCCTATGTAAAAAATTTATTTATTTGGTTTTTATTTTTCTTTCTCTGGAAAATGTTTTTTTTTGAAAAAAACTTCTGGACCGCCGGACCGGGCCGGCCCAGCCAGCTAGGCCATGGCCCAGCTGGCCCAACGCCGCACCCCGGTCGTCCCCGACCTCCAGCGGGGAGTCCAGCTCCCGCCTGACACCGCCGGCGCCGCCGTCTTCGCCCCGGCCTCCTCCTGCCCCTTCCCCACGCCGCCTCCTCGCCCCTCCTCATAAAAGGCGCCGCCCCGGGGCCCGTCTCTCCTCCTCCCTCGCCTCGCATCTCGCTGCCGCGCCCTAGCACCGCCGCCTGCCGCCGGACTTCGCCGCTGCAGCTAGCGCCGCACCGCCGCCAGCGTTGCCGCCCTGCCCGCACTGCGCCACCGTTCCCCGCTGTCACATTGTGCCTTGCTGCTGCTCGCCCGCAGCCATCGCCCCGCTCCTCGCCACGCCCGCCGCCGCGGGAAGCCGCCTGTGTTTCACCGCCGGTTTTCCAACGAAAAACTGCCCCGACCGGTAAAACCCTAGAATGGTTTTTATTTCGGTTCTTTTCGGTTAGTTATGTCTAGATCGGTTTTCTTTTTAGTAAGGTTTATTTAATGGACGTTCATTAGTTAGGGTTCTCTAGCGAACGATTTTGTTCGGTAGTGTTCGCTGGGTAACGTTCCTTATTTAGATTTTTCTTTTTCTCTCTTTATTTACGTCAGGGGCTTATTCGTGATGAACTTTCTTTACAGTTTAGTCCCTGAACTTCAAATGATCATTACTTTTCACTCGTTTGTCCAAATCCAACGAAACCAATGCCCACGTCTTTGTTATGATCCCCTCTATCCATTAAAACAACTCAAACATGTTTTTGAAAGTTTTAAAATTTGAATTAGATCAGATTTAGATTTAAACTTCGTTTGATCATAACTTGAGTTTCGTAGCTCCGTTTGAGTTGATTCTTTTTGCAAATCGAAGCTCTTGACCTAAACTTTCTGATAAGGCCAAATTCATATAATTTTGGTACTGTCAGAAATTGTTTTATGTTGCAAGAGTTATTTGCTTGGTTTTGGTGTTTTCTGAATCGTCTTCTTCGTTCTTTCTGATCTGTTGAGTGATTGCTCATGTGTGGTTCTATTGCTTGCGTACGATAGATTGACCGAAGTGTGACGAGTAGATCTATCAAGATTTTTGAGTGCGAATCATCTTCATCAACATTGCAGGCAAGTTCACACTTTGATCATATTCCTTTCATACCCAGTTTTTATGCATTAGTCCCACCCTCAAACATTGCATGAGTAGGATTGATAACATGTGGGTATTGGGAAGTAGTTGATGAGGTAGGAACCTATTGCCCTGCATTCAAACCTTGGGAGTTACTATTACATTATGCTTATATTGCCATGCTATGCTCGTAGATGTGGATTGGGTTTGAGAGTATTTCATGACAAATGTGAGTTTGTTAATTAATGGTTTACTTAAGGTGGCAACTTTAACACACATCTGGGTGGATTGGGGCACATGGGTATTCCAGCGATTGCCTGCCTAGGCACCTGGGTATTCCAGGATTGCCTGTTTTTTTATGGACCGCCACCCAGGTTCAAAGGGATCATGAGATTATTCATACTAGAAACTTCCGTGTGCAGCCACAAGCTATTATGGGCTCTAGCATAGTTGATTAAGTCGTGTGAAGTCTTACAGTGGTAGACTAGCAGATGTAGGGGTAGTAGGTGGTACGGTCTACCCATCGTAAGGTGCAAACGTTTCTGAAATACTATGTCTCGGTCATCCGTTTCTCAAACACCATGTAGTGCGAGAAATCCGACGGAGGAGATCGGGTCTTGTGGGGGAAAGTGTGCAAACCTCTGCAGAGTGTATAAACTAATCATGATTAGCCGTGTCCCCGGTTATGGACGTTTTGAGTATCTAGTACTTGGATTATCATCTGAATCTCATCATGTGACTTTAAATAATTTTGTTGGGTTTAATGATGTTACTTAATTGGGATTGAGAATGCTGTCAACCATTCTCAATGTTCAACAACCACCATGATAGTTAATTAAAATGTATTCCGTTGCAGTAGGGGAAAATTGGCTTTTCGCAAAAACCTTATAACCATAGAGCTTTTCCACCAGCCATATATGCATGTAGTGATAGCCATTGTTCATCATTTCTCTCTATGGTGTGAATTTGCCAGTACATTCAATGTACTGACCCTTTGTGGCTGCAATGTCTCATGTTGCAGGTTTATCTTACGACGAGTAAGTGATACGTTAGGGTTACGATTTCTACACTCAACTTTGCCGTTGGTGTTGATGGGAATCCACAACCTTGTTACTTCCGCTATTTTGGATTGAGGTAATAGTATCTTATGTTACTTATACATGTGATTTACCTCTGTTATAAATCCTCAAGTATTGTGTGTGTCAGCATACCGATCCAGGGATGACACTTAAGCACAGAGACTTGATCCATTCGGGTCGGGTTGCTACAAACTGGTATCAGAGCACATGTTGACTGTAGGACATGACCCTAGAAACTGGCAAACCCATCGCAAAGATTTTTTCTCTACAACTTTCCCTTTCAAAAAGATCTTTTACCTCTCTTCTCTTCTGAGCTTATTCAAAAATTCCCTTTAGTGAGACCATACCCCTTTCCCCTTTTGACCACACGAAGATTCAACTGATGAGACCACTCCAAGAATTACAAGATATCGGACAACTAAGACCTCTTCGGAATGAAGAGTATTTTCCGTGCATCTGAATAATGGAAACTACAACAGTTGAAGACTCTAAAGACTAGGAGAATTGGAAGGCTCTGAAGAATTCCCAGATTTGTATGACCTAGGAAGGCTACCCTTATGGAACTTGGCAGACTATGGAAGTTGTCAATACCCAAGATCAAGGTGTATCAGAGAAAGTCTGAAACAAGGAGCATGAGAACTCAAAGTTTTGTCAAAGAAAACTCTAGGGCAGGAGATATCAACTATGGAATGATAGCTCATGGGAATGACAAGAGCAAAAACACGGTTATCCGTGATGTCATCTCCCGCTGATGCTATTGTCACCGTGCTGAGTTAAGGATGCATTTCTTCAGAATGGATTTGATGGAAGAAGACTGATGGAACACCTATCAGTAAGATGAAGTTTTAACCTTAGCCGGTGTATCACCAGGATCTGGAGTAGTACATCAAGAAGTTTAAGGTGGAGCTCCATGAAGCCGTATTAGACAAGGAAGCATTTCGTGAAAAACTCTGGAAACAAAAGCTGAAAGTAGCCAAGCTGGAGGAGCTACAACCTCGAGATACCGGAGATTTGTTAGGAACTGAAGGAAAGTATGACCATGGCCAAGCTGGATGTTGAAACCTAGAAGTTTGGAATGAAACTCCAGAATATTCAAGGATGTCACGAGAGACTTTGCTACAACAAAGATGAGCTGGCAAAAGAACTTGAGAAAGACAAGCATGATCGGAAGAAGCCATTGGAGACATGAACAAGGCTTGAAGAGATTGGAGACGTTGAAGATTTATTGACCTTTAGAAGACCAAACCCCTGTTATATACCTACGTTAGATGCGATGTTTGTGAGCTGTCATTTGTTTGATGTTTTTCCCGACAGCCACAAATAAAATCTGTCTTTTCAAAACTTCTGTTTGTATTGTGTGTATCCCTCTCTATCTCTCTTATCTCACCCCAAACCCATGGACCCAATAGAGGATGAATGAAGGTGAACTTATATTTTCTAGACCGATGAGTCAATTGGAGATGGACCAATGGATTCAAAACATGGAGGATCACATGGAGAATAACCCTATAGTTGGACATGATATGACCCAGCATGCTCTTCAGTGCTTTGAAAGAGGTGCTGCTACTTGGTGGAGGATGTACCAAACCATCAATGGATGGCAAGGAGTAACCACTTGGAAAGAATTTAAGTTGACTCTGCCAAAGTCTCGGCTTGTGTCCCAGAAGTTGAAGCCTTATGGAAAGGATATGAAGAAACCTTGTGCATGCAAGATTTGTGGAGAAATAGGACACACCCATAAAGAACACAAGGATGAATGCCCTAATTGTGAAGGAAGTCACCCAGTTGAAGAATGCCCAAGTAGGCAGATTACTTGTTTCTTGTGTGAAGGGACTACCCACTATCCTGCTCAGTGTCACATTTACCCCATGGTACAACGAACCATCCAATAGAAGAAAGAAGTAATGAAATGAGCCCTCATGGAAATTTTAGAAGAAACTTTGATGAAGGAAAAGGTGGGGGACACACCCAAAGAAGAACCAATTAAAACCTGCACCAAGTCATGCTATTCTTGTGGAGAAGAAGGACACCTCTCCCAGAATTGCATGAATGGGGATCTAGTAGAATTCCCGACAGAGGAAGTAGAATATGACCCACAAGAAATAGAAGCCATGATTGTCATGGAAATGTCTAGGAAGAGAAGCAGATTGGATTCCAGGAAGGACCTGAGTCGTATCACCTGTTATAGGTGCAAGGAGTCAGGGCACTACCTCAACAGTTGCCCAAAAAGGAAACCTCGATACTTGTCAGAAGTAATATGTTTTAGTTGTAATGGAGAAGGGCACTTTGCCAAAGAATGCCCCAAGGAGAAGGAAACTTGTGCTAGATAGTTGAGTTTGCAACAAACCAAATGGAGTAGTAGAAGTGAGAAAATTTTCTTTTATATTGAGGTGTTGAGTTGAGACATGTAATGGAGAAGCGAGAGATTGTAATCACTTGAGAATGAATAAAGTTAGCATCGTTGGTACTGATATGGATTTTATGAGTTGTTACTCTATGAAAAAGAATTTTGGCCATTATGAGGATATGAGAAATATGGTCTATGGAAGATTTGTGCATTTTAAGGGTGGTAGTACCCTGTAAGAACCGTTGACCCCTGGAAAAGATAAGGATACTCCACTGAGTGGATTTCGGACAATATGAATACGAGTTTTGTCTCGATAAGTGTGATACCCCAAGAGTGTGTGGGACGAAGTTGGAGGCCGTCAGTTGTTTTGACCAAATGTGATCAAGGAGTCAGAAGAGAATGTTAAGTTTATTCGAGATAGACTGAAGGTAGCTCAGTCCAGGCAGAAGAGTTATGTAGACTCAAAAACTCAAGGAGGTAGTCTATGAAATTGGAGATAGAGCATGTCTCATGTGTCCCCTCTGCGAGGAGTTAAACGGATTGGAGTTAAGGGACAGTTAGCCCCGAGATTTGTAGGACCATACCGAGTTTTGGAGCATATGGGAGAAGTGGCCAACAAGTTGGAGTCACCCGAAGGACTGTCAGGAGTTCATGATGTGTTTTGCGCTTCCCAGTTGAAGAAGTGCCATGCAGAGATGGCCAATATTCCCCTGTAAGGACGCTTGACCCTGGAAAGGATAATGATGTTCCACGAAGTGGAATATGGACTCCATAAGTATAAGTTTTTATCTCAGTATGTGGGATATCCCACGAGGATGAACAGATAAATTACTATTGGATATAAAGGAGGTATGATGTCGGAAATATGGATCAATGGAAACTCCATGATGAGTCTGAGTAATCATGTCCTAGTTTGGTGCCAATAGAAGGAAGGAAGACAATACAATTGGATGGATTTAAGAATACTAGGAAGTTGGAAGTTGGAATAATGATCAGTTGTTCGATGATAAGTTCAAGGACTACAAGTGATGAGATGGGCCATAACCCACAGGCCCCAGGACCTGCCAAGAAGCAAGCACATCCTTGCTGAAGGAAGAACCCTGGAGGAAGATACGACATTTATCGGCAAACAATTTTATAGGAGTAACACAAAACCTGAGAGTTGTGAAGGAACGATAGATGTTTGTTTGGCTTGCAGAATCCATGGAATTATCCGAAATTAGTTCGTCGACAAGAGAAATTCTGCAATGCTTGTGAGGATGACCGAGTGTTAGAATGCGAGATTCGCTAAACCATGTACAAGGTAATGATTTGGGTGCGGGATGGATTGATTACCATACTGATTTACTCTTATTGTTCGCCTTGCTATATGGGATGGTAAATCTGATAGACTTGCCTATAGTAGAGAGACGACGATATTAAACCTTGTTAAACTTTAGAATGGTATAAGAATTTTTCCCTTGTACACGACAGCTTTTTGCCAACCGTAGGTTATATGGTGAGGATCAACCCAGACCCGTTTCCTCCAGGAGAAACCATAAATTGTTGACCACCATGAAATATCGATAGTTGTTTAGTTTTGGCACCAGACCCGTCAGCTAAGAAGACCCAGTCACAGAAGAACCTTACCAAGATGAAAGACAGAAGAATTGAGGAAAAGGTTATGCCACTATCGAAAGAGCCCAAATAAGGAATTATCCTGAAGATCTGAGAAGACCGACACTGTTAACAATATGGATGGAGTATATGAGTTTTGATGGAACCGTAACCATGCTTCTAAGGGTGGTAGCACCCCAGACCCCGGACACGATTGATGAAATTTTGAAGAGACCCCGAACCTAACCTATTTCTTTCTAGCCTCTCCGAATCTCGAGGACGAGATTCCTTTTAAGGGTGGTAGGTTTGTAACATCCCAAAATTCTAAATTATGGAATGTTATAATAAATACATAGATTTTATTGATTGTTTGATTGATTGTGTGAAATTGAATGAAATTTGAAACCTTTTTGAAAGTTAAATGAGAGGGAATAAAAGGACTTTCCCAAACTTTCATTTTGCATTTATGATCTTCATGAATTCAAATTCTTTTCAAATACAAAACCCTAGAGAGAAGATGACATGACTTCTTCCATTTAAATAAATGAAAAGGGTGTTTGAAAAATATTTGAATTCCATTGGGAAATATTTTCCAATTCAGAAACTTTATGCAACTCAATGATTTTCACGAGAGAAGATAAAATGACTTCTTCAAATTATGAAATATGAGTTGGGAGTTTCAAAGATCACATTTAAAGATCTTTTTGAATTTATTTTCAATTTGGAGTTATTTGAGTTTTATTCAAATTATTTGTCTCCAAAAATAAAATATATGGAAAATAGGGTAACATGATTCCCTACATCAGAAAATTGGAGATAAATAAATTTGAATTCATTCTGGTATTTCTAAAATGATTTTTATTGGATTTTATTAGACCAGTAGCACTCTTTGAATCATCTGAATTTGTGTGACTTTTATTTAATGCTAGGAAAATGTTCATCTTGTAGGAAATCGTTTTCTGAAAATTTTGATATATTATATGCCTATGTAAATTTTTTATTTATTTAGTTTTATTTTTCTTTCTCTGGAAAATGTTTTTTTAACTTCTGGACCGACCGGACCGGGCCGACCCAGCCAGCCAGGCCACGGCCCAGCCGGCCCAACGCCGCACCCCGGTCGTCCCCGACCTCCAGCAGGGAGTCCAGCTCCCGCCCGACACCGCCGGCGCCGCCGTCTTCGCCCCGACCTCCTCCTGTCCCTTCCCCACGCCGCCTCCTCGCCCCTCCTCATAAAAGGCGCCGCCCCGGGGCCTGTCTCTCCTCCTCCCTCGCCTCGCACCTCACCGCATCTCGCCGCCGCGCCCTAGCACCACCGCCTGCCGCCGGACTTCGCCGCAGTAGCTAGCGCCGCACCGCCGCCAGCGCTGCCACCCTGCCCGCTCCGCGCCAGCGCTCCCCGCTGCCGCGCTGTGCCTTGCCGCTTCTCGCCCACAGCCATCGCCCCGCTCCTCGACGACGCCCGCCGTCGTGGGAAGCCACCAGAGTTTCGCTGCTAGTTTTCCAACGAAAAACCGCCCCGACCGGTAAAACCCTAGAACGGTTTTATTTCGGTTCTTTTCGGTTAGTTAGGTTTAGATCGGTTTTCTTTTTAGTAAGGTTTATTTAATGGACGTTCATTAGTTAGGGTTCTCTAGGGAACAATTTTGTTCGGTAGTGTTCGGTAGCGAATGTTCGCTATTTAGATTTTTCTTTTTCTCTGTTTATTTATGTCAGGGGCTTATTCGTGATGAACTTTCTTTACAGTTTAGTCCCTGAACTTCAAACGATCATTACTTTTCACTCGTTTGTCCAAATCCAACGAAACCAACGCCCACGTCTTCGTTATGATCCCCTCTATCCAATAAAACAACTCAAACATGTTTTTGAAAGTTTTAAACTTTGAATTAGATCAGATTTAGATTTAAACTTCATTTGATCATAACTTGAGTTTCGTAGCTCCGTTTGAGTTGATTCTTTTTGCAAATCGAAGCTCTTGACCTAAAATTTCTGATAAGGCCAAATTCATATAATTTTGGTATTGTAAGAAATTGTTTTATGTTGCACGAGTTATTTTCTTGGTTTTGGTGTTTTCCGAATCGTCTTCTTCGTTCTTTCTGATCTGTTGAGTGATTGCTTATGTGTGGTTCTATTGATTTCGTACGATAGATTGACCGAAGTGTGATGAGTAGATCTATCAAGATTTTTGAGTGCGAATCATCTTCATCAACATTGCAGGCAAGTTCACACTTTGATCATATTCCTTTCATACCCAATTTTTATGCATTAGTCCCACCCTCAAACATTGCATGAGTAGGATTGATAACATGTGGGTATTGGGAAGTAGTTGATGAGGTAGGAACCTATTGCCCTGCATTCAAACCTTGGGAGTTACTATTACGTTATGCTTATATTGCCATGCTATGCTCGTAGACGTGGATTGGATTTGAGAGTATTTCATGACAGATGTGAGTTTGTTAATTGATGGTTTACTTAAGGTGGCAACTTTAACACACATCTGGGTGGATTGAGGCACCTAGGTATTCCAGCGATTGCCTGTCTAGGCACCTGGGTATTCCAGGATTGCCTGTTTTTTTATGGACCGCCACCCAGGTTCAAAGGGATCATGAGATTATTCATACTAGAAACTTCCGTGTGCAGCCACAAGCTATTATGGGCTCTAGCATAGTTGATTAAGTCGTGTGAACTCTTATAGTGGTAGACTAGAAGATGTAGGGGTAGTAGGTGGTACGGTCTACCCATCATAAGGTGCAAACGCTTCTGAAATACAATGTCTCGGTCATCCGTTTCTCAAACACCATGTAGTGCGAGAAATCCAACGGAGGAGATCGGGTCTTGTGGGGAAAAGTGCGCAAACCTCTGCAGAGTGTATAAACTAATCATGATTTGCCGTGTCCCCGGTTATGGACGTTTTGAGTATCTAGTACTTGGATTATCATCTGAATCTCATCATGTGACTTTAAATAATTTTGTTGGGTTTAATGATGTTACTTAATTGGGATTGAGAATGCTGTCAACCATTATCAATGTTCAACAACCACCATGATAGTTAATTAAAATGTATTCCGTTGCAGTAGGGGAAAATTGGCTTTTCGCAAAAACCTTATAACCATAGAGCTTTTCCACTAGCCATATATGCATGTAGTGATAGCCATTGTTCATCATTTCTCTCTATGGCGTGAATTTGCCAGTACATTCAATGTACTGACCCTTTGTGGCTGCAACATCTCATGTTGTAGGTTTATCTTATGATGAGTAAGTGATACGTTAGGGTTAAGATTTCTACACTCAACTTTGCCGTTGGTGTTGATGGGAATCCACAACCTTGTTACTTCCGCTATTTTGGATTGAGGTAATAGTATCTTACGTTACTTATACATGTGATTTACCTCTGTTATAAATCCTCGAGTACTATGTGTATCAGCATACCTATCCAGGGATGACACTTAAGCACAGAGACTTGATCCATTCAGGTCGGGTCGCTACATGTGCCTTCAAAGTTGTTGATTTTTATGGCACCGGAACAATAGACCTCCTCGATGATGTAAGGACCTTCCCATTTAGAGAGGAGTTTACCTGCAAAAAATCTTAACCGAGAGTTGTATAATAATACATAATCACCTACATTAAACTCACATTTTTGTATTCTTTTATCATGCCACATTTTAACTTTTTCTTTAAACACTTTGGCATTCTCATAGGCCTGGGTTCTCCATTCATCAAGTGATCTAATGTCAAAAAGCCTCTTCTCACCGGCAAATTTAAAGTCATAATTGAGCTCTTTAATATCCCAATATGCCTTATGTTCTAACTCAAGAGGTAAGTGACATGCTTTACCATAAACCATTTTATACGGAGACATACCCATAGTACTTTTATATGCAGTTCTATAGGCCCATAATGCATCATCAAGTTTCTTGGACCAATTCTTTCTAGATCTATTAACAGTCTTTTGCAAAATTAATTTAAGCTCTCTATTATTAAGTTCTACTTGACCACTAGACTATGGATGATAAGGAGATGCAATTCTATGATTAACATCATACTTAGCAAGCATCTTACAAAAAGCACCATGAATAAAATGTGAACCACCATCAGTCATTAAATATGTAGGGACTCCCAAGCTCGGAAAATAACTTCTTTAAGCATCTTAATAGAGGTGTTATGATCATCACTACTAGACGGGATAGCTTCTACCCACTTAGTAACGTAATCAATGGCAACTAAAATATGTGTATACCCATTAGAGGAAGGAAATTGTCCCATGTAATCAAAGCCCCAAACATCAAATGGTTCAACAACAAGTGAATAATTCATAGGAATTTCTTGACTTCTACTAATATTACCAATTCTTTAACATTCATCACAAGACAAAACAAACTTACGAGCATCCTTGAAGAGAGTAGGCCAATAAAAACCGGATTGCAATACCTTGTGTGCAGTTCTATCTCTAGCATGGTGTCCTCCATAAGCCTCGGAGTGGCACTTACGTAGGATCTATTCCTGTTCATGCTCAGGTACACAACGTCTAATAACACCATCTACTCCTTCTTCATAAAGATGTGGGTCATCCCAGAAGTATTGTCTTAAATCATAGAAGAAAATTTTCTTTTGCTGGTATGTGAAACTAGGTGGTATAAATTTAGCAACAATGTAATTATCATAATCAACATACCATGGAGCAGCACGAGAATCATTTATGATAGCTAATTGTTCATCAGGAAAGCTATCATCGATAGGTAGTGGGTCATCAAGAACATTCTCTAACCTAGATAAGTTGTCTGCAACGGGGTTCTCATCTCCCTTTCTATCAATAATATGCAAATCAAATTCTTGTAGCAAGAGAACCCATCTAATAAGTCTAGGTTTAGAATCTTTCTTTTCCATAAGATATTTAATAGCAGCATGATCAGTGTGAACAGTTACTTTAGAATCAACAATGTAAGGTCTGAACTTATCACAAGCAAATACAACTGCTAAAAATTATTTTTCAGTAGTAGCATAATTTCTTTGAGCACTGTCTAGAGTTTTACTAGAATATTGAATAACATTTAATTTCTTATCAACTCTTTGTCCTAGAACAGCCCCTACAACATAACCACTAGCATCACACATAATTTCAAATGGTAAATTCCAATTAGGAGGCTGAACAATAGGTGCAGAAACCAAAGCTTTCTTAAGTATTTCAAATGCTTCTACACAGTCATTATCAAAGACAAAAGGGACATCTTTTTGAAAGAGATTAGTCAGAGGCCGAGAAATTTTAGAAAAGTCCTTCATGAACCTCCTATAAAAACCGGCATGACCAAGGAAACTTCTTATACCTTTAATGTCCTTGGGACACAACATCTTTTCAATAGCATCAACTTTAGCTTTATCAACTTCAATACCTCTTTCAGAAATCTTATGCCCCAAGACAATACATTCATTAACCATCAAGTGGCACTTCTCCCAATTCAAGACAAGATAAGTTTCTTCACATCTCTACAAAACTCGATCAAGGTTGCTTAAGCAATCATCTAAAGAAGTTTCGTAAACGGAGAAATCATCCATGAAAACCTCAACAGTCTTTTCACAAAAGTCAGAGAATATAGCAGCCATGCATCTTTGAAAAGTAGAAGGTGCATTGCATAAACCAAAAGGCATACGTCTATAAGCAAAGGTACCAAAAGGGCAAGTAAAAGTTGTCTTTTCTTGATCCTCTTTTGACACAGGTATTTGGGAGAAACCAGAATAGCCATCTAGAAAGCAAAAATGTGTATGTTTGGATAATCTTTCTAGCATTTGATCAATAAAAGGTAATGGGTAATGATCCTTTTTAGTAGCTTTATTTAATTTGCAGAAATAAATTATCATTCTATAACCTGTAACAATTCTTTGTGGGATCAATTCATCTTTGTCATTAGGAACAACAGTAATACCTCCCTTCTTAGGGACACAATGGATAGGACTTACCCACTGACTATCAGCAACGGGATAAATTATATCTGCCTCCATAAGATTTAGTATTTCTTTTCTTACCACTTCTTTCATCTTAGGATTTAACCGTCATTGGTGATCAACAACTGGTTTAGCGTCTTTCTCCAATTTTATTTTGTGCTGGCATAAAGTGGGACAAATGCCCTTAAGATCATCAAGAGTATATCCAATAGCAGCACGGTGCTTCTTCAGAGTTTTCAATAATTTATTTTCCTCATGCTCTGAAAGATTAGCACTAATAATAACAGGATATATCTCTTTCTCATCAAGATAAGCATATTTGAGAGTATCAGGTAAAGATTTAAGCTCAAACACGGGATCACCCTTAGGTGGAGGGGGATCTCCTAGGATTTCAACAGGCAAGTTGTGTTTCAAAATAGGTCCCTGTTTAAAGAATACTTCATCTATTTCCCTTCTTTCATTCATAAACATATCATTTTCATGGTCTAGCAAATATTGTTCTAAAGGATCACTAGGAGGCACGATAATAGAAGCAAGACCAATAATTTCATCTTTACTAGGAAATTCTTTATCATGGGGTTGTCTACAAAATTTAGCAAAATTAAACTCATGAGACATATCCCCTAAACCAAAATAAACAATATCCTTAGTGCAGTCTATCTTAGCATTAACATTATTCAACAAGGGTCTACCAAATATAATGGGACAAAAGTCATCTTGTGGGGAACCAAGAACAAGAAAATCAGCAGGATATTTAACTTTCCCACACAAGACTTCAACATCTCTAACAATCCCAACTTTTGAAATAGTATCTCTATTGGCAGGCTTAATAGTAACATCTATCTCTTCTATCTCAGTAGGTGCAATATCATGCATAATTTCTTTGTATAAGGAATGACGTATTGCACTTGCACTAGCACCCATATCACATAAGCCATGATAGAAATGATCCCCTATTTTAATAGAAATAACAGGCATGCCTACAATAGGTCTATGTTTATTTTTAGTATCGGGTCTAGCAATTCTAGAAGATTCATTGCAGAAGTAAATAACATGCCCATCAATATTACCGGCCAAGAGATCTTTAACCATAGCAACACTAGGTTCAACTTTAATTTGCTCAGAGGGAGTAGGTGTTTTAATATTACTTTTGTTAACCACAGTTGAAGCTTTAGCATGATCCTTTATTCTAACAGGGAAAGGTGGTTTCTCAATATAAGTAGTAGGAACAACAGGATCATTATAAGTGATAGTCTTTTCTTCAACTTTAATAGGTGCAACTACATTTACTTCAATGGGAGAATTATATTTAAACCACTTCTCCTTAGGGAGATCAACATGAGTAGCAAAAGATTCACAGAAAGAAGCTACTATCTCAGAGTCAAGTCCATATTTAGTGCTAAATTCACGGAAAGCATCCGTATCCATAAAAGATTTAACACAATAAGACTTAGGTGTTATACCTAACTCCTTACCTTCATCGAGGTCCCAATCTTCAGAGTTGCGTTTAATTCTTTCCAATAAATACCATTTGAATTCAATAGTCTTCATCAAAAAAGATCCAGTACAAGAAGTATCGAGCATGGAGTGATTACTGAGAGAAAGCCGAGCATAAAATTTTTGAATAATCATTTCTTTTGAGAGCTCATGATTGGGGCATGAATATAACATTGACTTAAGCCTCCCCCAAGCTTGAGCGATGATTTCTCCTTCGCGAGGCCAAAAATTATATATATATAATTACGATCACGATGAACCAGATGCATAGGATAAAACTTCTGATGAAATTCCAATTTCAGTCGTTGGTAGTTCCATGATCCAATATCATCACATAGCCTAAGCCATGTCAATGCATATCCCTTCAAAGAAAAAGGGAAGGCCTTCTTCTTGATAACATCCTTGGGCATACCCGCAAGCTTAAATAATCCACAAACTTCATCCACATAGATTAGGTGCAAATCAGGATGTAATGTTCCATCACCTGTGAAAGGATTAGCTAGCAGTTTCTCTATCATACCCGAAGGAATATCAAATTAAACATTTTCAGTAGGATCAGTAGGTTGAGGAGCAACTCTCTGCCTACTGGTTGGGGTGAAGATACCCCGAACGAGCCCCTCAAAGGATTACGTTCCATAGTAACAAGTGACAGTAAATTTCAGCACACTATATAAATTTCTCCTTACAAAATTCCACCTACCAAAGGCGCTTCACTCCCCGGCAACGGCGCCAGAAAAGAGTCTTGATGACCCACAAGTGTAGGGGATCTATCGTAGCCTTTTCGATAAGTAAGAGTGTTGAACCCAACGAGGAGCAGAAGGAAATGATAAGCGGTTTTCAGCAAGGTATTTTCTGCAAGCACTGAAATTATCGGTAACAGATAGTTTGGTGAATAAGGTGTAGCAATATGGCCCAATCCTTTTTGTAGCAAAGGACAAGCCTGGACAAACTCTTATGTAAAGGAAAGCGCTCTCGAGGACACATGGGAATTATCGTCTAGCTAGTTTTCATCACGTTCATATGATTCGCGTTCGGTACTTTGATAATTTGATATGTGGGTGGACCGGTGCTTGGGTACTGTCCTTACTTGGACAAGAATCCCACTTATGATTAACCCCTATTGCAAGCATCCGCAACTACAACAGAAGTACTAAGGTAAACCTAACGATAGCATGAGACATATGGATCCAAATCAGCCCCTTACGAAGCAACGCATAAACTAGGGTTTAAGCTTCTGTCACTCTAGCAACCCATAATCTACTTATTACTTCCCAATGCATACCTCTAGGCCCAAATAATAGTGAAGTATCATGTAGTCAACGTTCACATGACACACTAGAGGGATGACAACATACATCTCATCAAAATATTGAATGAATACCAAATTCACATGAGTACTTATAGCAAGACTTCTCCCATGTCTTCGAGAACAAGCATATTCATGTTCATAATCAAAGGGTATTAATATGCATAATGGATCTGAACATATGATCTTCTAGCAAGTAAACCAACTAGCATCAACTACAAGGAGTAATCAACACTACTAGCAACCCACAGGTACCAATCTAAGGTTTGGATACAAAGATTGGATACAAGAGATGAACTAGGGTTTGAGATGAGATGGTGCTGGTGAATATGTTGATGTAGATTGACCCCCTCCCGATGAGAGGATCGTTGGTGATGATTTCCCCCTCCCGGAGGGAAGTTTCCCTGGCAGAACAGCTCCGCCGGAGCCCTAGATTGGTTCCGCCAAGGTTCCGCCTCGTGGCGGCGGAGTTTCATCCCGTGAGCTAGCTTATGATTTTTTCCTCGATGAAAGACTCCATATAGCCAAAGATGGGCATCGGAGGGCCACCAGGGGGCCCACTGTGACGCCCCCGATTTGACCGTACACTAATCATATACGCAAACGTGTACGATCAAGGTCAGGGACTCACGGGAAGATATCACAACACAACTCTACAAATAAAATAAGTCATACAAGCATCATATTACAATCCAGGGGCCTCGAGGGCTCGAATACAAGAGCTCGATCCTAGATGAGTCAGAGGAAGCAACAATATCTGAGTACAGACATAAGTTAGACAAGTTGCCATAAGATGGCTATCACAAACTGGGATACATATCGAAAGAGGCACAGGCCTCCTGCCTGGGATCCTCCTAAACTACTCCTGGTCGTCGTCAGTGGCTTGCACGTAGTAGTAGGCACCTCCAATGTAGTAGGAGTTGTCGTCATCGGTGGCGTCTGGCTCCTGGGCTCCCTCATCTGGTTGCGACAACCAGAAAGAAAGGAAAGGGGAAAAGGGGCAGCAAAGCAACCGTGAGTACTCATCCAAAGTACTCGCAAGCAAGGAGCTACACTACATATGCATTGGTATCAATGAAAGGGGGGAGTATATGTGGACTGAACTGCAGAATGCCAGAATAAGAGGGGGATAGCTAGTCCTATCAAAGACTCCGCTTCTGGCAACCTCCATCTTGAAGCAGTAGAAGAGAGTAGATGGTAAGTTAACCAAGTATCATCGCATAGCATAATCCTACCCAGCGATCCTCTCCTCGTCGCACTGTTAGAGAGCGATCACTGAATTGTATCTGGCACTTGAAAGGGTGTGTTTTGTTAAGTATCCGGTTCTAGTTTTCATAAGGTCAAGGTACAACACCGGGTCGTCCTTTTACTGAGGGACATGGCTATTCTAATAGATAAACTTACCTGTAGGGGTGTACCACATTTCCCAACACGCTCGGTCCCCTTTGGTAGGACGCACTTTCCTGGGTCATGTCCGGCCTCGGAAGATCAACACGTCGCAGCCCCACCTAAGCAAAACAGAGAGGTCAGCACGCTGGTCTAAATCCTATGGCGTAGGGGTCTGGGCCCATTGCACACTTGCATGTTGTGTACGCGACCGGTGAGCAGACCTAGCAACCTCCATTACAAAAGGAAGTTGTGTTACGCGGTCCAACCTGGCGCGCGCCCCTCAGTCGCTGACATCACGAAGGCTTTGGCTGATACCACGACGTCGAGTGCCCATAACTGTTCCTGCGTAGTTAGTTAGTGCATATAGGCCAGTGGCCCAACTCAGATCAAATACCAAGATCTCGTTAAGCGTGTTATTTTGAAGTAATCGCGGACGCCGATCAGGGCCAGACCTACCTCTCTACTAGGTGATCTCAACCTGCCCTGTCGCTCCGCCACAAAGTAACAGTAGGGGCCGTAGGGAACCAAGGCCCACCACTACCTGGATGGAACCACCTGCCCCTTCAGCCTCCACATCGAAATCACTTGCGGGTACTCTACGAGCCGACCCGACTTTAGTCACCATAGGTTTCACATATTATGTATATAAGTATATACCCGTGATCACCTCCCGAGTGATCACGGCCCGATAGTATAGCATGGCAAATGGACAAGAATGTAGGGCCACTAATGGAATATTAGCATCCTATACTAAGCATTTATGATTGCAGGTAAATGTAACAACAGTAGTAGCAAAGACATGCTATGCATTAGGATAGGATTATCAAAAAGTAGTAACATGCTACACTACTCTAGTGCAAGCAGTAGAAAGTAGAATAGGCGATATCTGGTGATCAAGGGGGGCTTGCCTGGTTGCTCTGACAAGAGAAGGGTTCGTCGTCGATGTAGTCGATCACAGGGGTACCGGCAGCGGTCTCGGGGTCTACCAGAAAGAAGTAACGGAGGGGGAACACAATAAATAATAGAGCAATCAAGCATCACAAAGCATAACATGGCAATACGCGGTGCTAGAGGTGACCTAACGCAGTACTAGGTGCTACCGGCGAAAGGGGGAAACATTCGGGAAAGTATTCCCGGTGTTTCACATTTTCGGACAGGCGGACCGGAGGGGGAGAGTTGCATGCTCGCTATGCTAGGGACATGTGGTTGGCAAACGGATTGCGTATACAGATTTGTCTCGTCGTTCTGAGCAACTTCCATGTACAAAGTATTTTCATTCGAATTACGAATTATTTTATATTAATTTTTAAAGATTTAAAACCAATTTTGGATTTAACATATTTAAATTAATTAGAAAATACAATTGTTGTGTCAACATGACATCAGCATGATGTCAGCAGGACCATAGGTTGACTAGGATCAAACCTGGTAGGTGGGACCCATTCGTCATAGTCTCAGGTTAATTTAAACAAGGTTAATTAGTTAATTACTTGATTAGGTTAACTAAATTTAATTAGCCAAACTAATTAATTAATTAATTAATTAATTTTTCTAATTACATATTTTCTTTTTCTTTTTTTTAAATAGGGGCGGGCCCCGCTTGTCATTTGGCTAGCGGGCCTTAGCACGCATAGGGCGCCGCGTGCGGTGACGGGCGCTGGCGCCAAGTGCCCAACGGGGCTAGCCCGGGCGCACCGGCGACGGCTGAGGGGCGCCGGAGTTGCCCGCGGGGGCGGCGGTGGTCGGCGCGAGCCCGGACTGGTGCAGGGTGAGGGGAACGGGGGCGTGCGTGCGCGGAGGCGGCAGCAGCGGCGGAGGTGGGGAGGCGCGGGCGCGCCGACGGTCGGAAGCAGCAGCACAACAGCGGCTGCAAGGGCGGTGGCGACGTTGAGATAAGCAGGATGCGGCGGTGCGCGACCGGACGGAGCAAGACGGGGGCGGCCTCGGCCCGGAGCGGCGATGGAGGGGCAGGACGGGCGCCGGCGGGGGCGAGGGTAGGCGTGCGGTCCATGGCCAGGGGGAAGGCGAGCGCGTGTGCGGGCGGCGGCGGCTGGAGACGGCTCGGTCGCAAGTGGCGAGAGTAGGCAACGATGGAAGCAGCAATAGGTAGCGCGTGGGGCTGCGGCGACGCTAGGGGCCGAGCGGCGTGCGCGGTCGTGGGCAAAGGCGGCCGCCGGAGGTAGCGGCGAAGCAGGGTGGAGCGCGGCAGCGGGGGGGGGGAAGCACGACCACGAGCGCGATGGCCGGGAGCTGGGGCGCGGCGTTCACGATGGCCTAAGGCACTGGATGGGAAGGGGAAAGGGGGAGACGGGGAGGACGAATTTGCTGCTCACATCGGTGACGAGGAGCGACTCGGGGTAGCCGGAGGAGGTCCAGGGGGACGGTGAGGCGCGGTTGACGGCGGATCGAGGCTGCAGCCGTGGTAGATTCCGGCGAGGGGAAACGGGTGCGGGCGCCGTTGCTGCAGCTCCTCCGCCCCGATCCGGTGGTGTAGTCGACGAAGGCGACGACGGCGCTTCTCTTGGCCTCATCCTGGTCAGCAAGGAGGCCGTTGGCCATGAGCTCCATGGTGTTGTGTCGACGATGTGCACATGCACGAGTTTAGATCAAGAGAGAGAGGTGATGGGGAGGTATGAAGCGGCTAGGGTTTGTCAACGGGGTCAGGAGGGCTCTTATGCATCTGCAGGAAGAGTGGATGATCGACACAGCGACGAAGGAGGCCATGGCTGGCATGGTTGCACGCCACGCACAGGCACTACCTGCTCTATGTACATAGGAGGAAGAAAAAGGTCGTGGTGGGCTTGGGCCTGCACTGTAGCATTGGGCTACAAGTGCACAGTGTAGCTTTTCGTTTTTCCAGTTCCTTTTCTGTTCCTCTTTTCTATTTTCTCATATTGCGTTCTATCTACTTCGCCTAGGAAACGAATTTATTTAGTCATGAAACTTGACATACAAATACTAAGTAATATTTTGAGGCCACACAACAAGTCTCACATTATTTGGAAATAGTATTTACTTTTAGGATTTAAAATGGCCAAACTAGATGCTATCAGACGTGTTTAAAGGTTACTAGGGTTAATTGGGTTAACCAAATGAAGTTGGTTTCGACATGGTAAATTATCAGGGGAATTTATGGAATAACATGAACATTTTTATTTTAGTCTTTGATGAAATATTATTTTGACTCTATTTTAAATTTGAATTTGAATTGTTTTTGAACCATTGCGAGATCAGCCATAGTAATCGTGGTGATGTGGCATTATAAGCAGGGGATTACTGTAGCTTAATTATCAGGGTGTTACAAATGTCCTCCACTACAAGAAATCTCGTCCCGAGATTTAAGAGGTAGAGTTAAGGGGAAGGTATTGGTGATGAAATTCTAAAGTGTCTTTTCGGTCTTGGTTGCTCTTCTCGGAGAGGTTGACTCTTCTCGTTGATGTCTTCATTTCTCTACTCCAGGTCATCATGATGAAGCCGGCATCCTATCTTCAGGATCTCCATCATACTTACGGTAGAATGAGGGGGGTTATTTCGGGAGGACATAAGTGCAAGGTTGACTATCTGGTAGCTAACATCGAGGAAGGTGGCGGAAGTATCTCTTGAATTGAAACTTAAGAAAATATTGAGAGCAAAGTAAGGAGGTACCATGGGAAGTTTCGAGCGGGCACGCAATCGTTCGATGCCAGAAACAGGGCGTGAAAGGGGTTCAAAGTAATGGGAATAAGTATTGTGTCCGATACCATAATTGATGATCTCTCGAAAAGTGGCTCATGAATTACATACGAGGCCAAGTGCGAGGAACAACCTTAAGAACAGGGGGTATATAGGAGAGTCGGGTTTCGATCCTATGGAACTGCGGGTTATGAGCCCACCATGTGGGTTAATAGTAGGAAGGCGATGATGTCTTGCATGATCATGCAAGTAAGGCATGTCAGAGGATAGCTGGTCATTTATGTCGGCAAAAACATTGTTACCGAGGGAGAGGGACGAAGAGAACCATTTTCCTGCTCGTCGAAACAAGGCGGACCAATAGGCAAAGTTCTCGTCCATCGGTGGGTTACCGGAATGTGATCAACAATAGTAACAGGGTCTTGCTGACAGAATTATACACCGAGGTGTTTACATCAGCACAAGAATAATACTTCTTAGATTATATAGATCAGAAGAAAGGTTAAACCAAACAATGGAAAGGAAAATATGATTATCAGATTAAACATAACAATGGAAAGGAAAATGTGTTTAAACACATATTTCAAGGGTATATCCATCCCAAGGACAAGTAGAGCATGATATCCATGACATGATATAATGTAGAAAACTCTTTAGGTACGGGGAGAGAAATTTCCTGACATTACCCATACAATGGTGTTTGGATAATTGAGCAGGAAACATTTAGCATTGGGCTTCAAATGTTCTTGTTGAAAATCGGAGTACCATACACATGTTTCAAGATAGCATTGGCATGGTCTTCAGGTGAAGATCAGACTGTAGAAACACAAAGGATCCATTAGGAACGGCTTGTAGAATAAGTCTTACAATTTCCTCACGGAAGAAAGGATAGCCTTGCTAAAAAGGAAACGATAACAATAGGTCCTCCGGCCAGGTGTGCTAGGCACGATATCACCTTACCGGGTCATATAAAGACCATTGTTATTAATCTTGGAAATATGTTCCCACCATCATATCTGATTGAGGTTCAGATCTAATTGGTGTCAGGATACCTCAGACTCAGGATGCCTGAGAAGAAAAGGCGCAACACCAATTGACGAGATGACATTGTAAGATTCTCGGGAAACAAACTATGGAAGCGAGTTCCAAAACAAGAGTTCATCATTAAGCCAAGGAGAGGGTGAGGAGGTGGCTGATGGCTCATGGGTTTCCACAATCATGTGAACAGGGAGATAACATTTGTCAGATCAAATGATATAATGGTGTGCTCAAGGAAAGCATACACAATTGAACATTGATTGAGAGGTGCACCTGAAATATGGGCTGGGTCACACGATCAATGTTAGAATCATGACTAAATGAACGAAAGAAGTAGAATGAAACTATCGACCATTCACTTCCAAGCAATAGAGTTGCTAAACATTTTGAGTTTAGACCTCAAAGTTGGATAGCCGGTATTCTGATTAGAAACCACACGGGGACCAAGAAATGAACGGAGAT
This sequence comes from Triticum aestivum, assembly GCF_018294505.1. Classification (NCBI taxonomy): domain Eukaryota; kingdom Viridiplantae; phylum Streptophyta; class Magnoliopsida; order Poales; family Poaceae; genus Triticum; species Triticum aestivum. Next base: position 724,713,623 of record NC_057797.1, read on the forward strand.
GGTGAGAAGTAATACTATAACAAGAATTCTTAAGAGGTGGAGCATTTCTCACAACATCCTTGATATAAAAGATGATAATAATCCAAGGTGGAACATAACATAAGCTGGATAGCAAGGAGCTCCATAACAAGATCAAGTTTGTGTCAGAGGGAAGGCAATGATGTCGTCGGTGATAATACAAGTCATCGAGGGGCAAGGATGTTATTTCTCATCAAGAATTCAATTGATATCCTGGAAGACCTCAGAATGTTGATGATGATCACGACACATTTGTCGAGAGGTTTCAAGAAGATGTAACCGATCAGCGTTGACATCAAGTCAACGGAATGATGAAGCGAAAAGTTATTGAAACCATAGGTATGACACAAACTCGAAATCAAGCTTGTTGTTCAAGGACAATTGATATGACGAGGAAGATCGACGTAAGATTAGCTCACCGTCGATATTTTTGATCCGGGAAGAAGGACCAGGTAGCACAGTTAAAATCGGCACGACAAGGATATAGCCAAGCATGCTAGGAATGACATGATCGAGTTCAAACTCGTAAGTAATTAAGGTTACCAAGAGTTGATTAATCACGGTGCGGACTTGAGTCAGTTATCAGTGTCTTTGAGTGTTTAATAACTCAGAGCCCATGAAAAATTGGAATCAGTGAGAATGTAGCACTTGATGAAGAAGTCCTAATAAGTTATGCAGTTCCATGATAATCTCGAGATACCAGGGGGGTAATACTCGATGACAAATCAAAGTAGAGGTTGGACTAGGGTAATGCTCTGCAGAAGACAAGTGCTCAAACTTGCACGAGAAATGGAATCAAGGAGAAACATGGTCGGAACCACATCCACAGATACAAGATGAACTTATAACAAGGGGATAATTATTTTAAGAGAAGCTTCCATGATAAGGTATACATCGGGTCCATGTGCATGAACATAGGGTTCAAGGTCGACTCCCACTTGTTCAACGCATAACCTTTCATTCACCTCTCATATTTCAAAAATGACATTAGTTGTTGAAATTTTTACCTAGCGCAATACCAGATAAGTATGACCCGTGAAATCTTTCGGGTTCACACGGATTAGGGAAGGCGTAAGTTCAACCCATCAGGGCATCTTAGGAACATATACCACAAACTTCGGAGTAAATAATACAAGCTCGAAAGTAGAGCATGGTTCACAAAGCAGAGCATACAATTTACCAAAGGCATTATATACCCATGGAAAGGCTCACAAGGTTATTCAATATGAAGGACACGGTCGGATAAAATTCGACAAAGGGTCTGGTGGTCCACAAGGGATCTGATGTGAGCATCGGTACTCAACCAAAGGAGGAAAGAATGCAAGGAGGTCAGATTATAGAAACAACTGACTAAGTCAAAGCTCAAATGCAAAGGAATTATGAATTCCAAGACAAGGGATCAGAAGTAATGCTCTGATTAGGGATGGATAAGTTGAATAGCCTTAGGGGTACAATCGATGGCAATTTGGTTGGTCGAGATCCAGCTCATGTTTTAAATGACGTCTGAGCCGGAAGGTTAATCCTAGGATTGGACTGATGATTGTGAACATTTGCAACTTATTGAATCAATGGACTAAAAATGATAGTGGCCAACGATGCCACTAGTATTTGTATACTTATGGGATTAACCATAATGCAAGCAAGCAAGAATTTCAAGAACAACTGGCGGTTGAGGATTTTTGAAAGATCAATTAGTATTTCAAAGACTTTGGTGAAACACATGAACAACTAGGGAGAAACAAATCCTTGGTGTGTGTGAGAATTAATTTGTAGGTGTATTCAGGTGACAAGGAACTGTCAGGCCGTAGGCACAAAGATTTTTAGAACAACAACGAGTATTTTGAGGTATCTCGTAATAACAAGAGCAACTGGGGACTAAGGTAAGAAGCAAGTGCATGTAGTTATCTATAGGGGTTGACGGTGGAAGGGAATTGCAAATGCAATGAGCACAAGTTCTCGGGATACCTTCGGAGAGTATCTTCTGAATCCTCCTGTGCAGTAGGCGATCATCTGTAATAAGGGGCTCTCCGGAAGGAAGTAATTACGAGAACCTAGAGTTAGAGTTAGGAAAATATTTTAACCCGAATAGAAGAGAGATCAGAGTCCCAGAGTATAGACGAGGAACAAAAGATCCTAATACCACCCAATGGCGGCGTGGGCCCGTAAGCCGCACAACCATGTTAGTTAAAAGTTTTGCAATGACTAGATTCAACTTCGGCCAAGGAGTTTGGAAGGGGAATTCCTACATGAAGTCGGCTCAGATACCAACTTGTGACGCCCCTGATTTGACCATACACTAATCATACACACAAACGTGTACGATCAAGGTCAGGGACTCACGGGAAGTTATCACAACACAACTCTAGAAACAAAATAAGTCATAGAAGCATCATATTACAAGCCACGGGCCTCGAGGGCTCGAATACAAGAGCTTGATCATAGACGAGTCAGCGGAAGCAACAATATCTGAGTACAGACATAAGTTAAACAAGTTGCCATAAGATGGCTATCACAAACTGGGATACATACCAAAAGAGGCACATGCCTCCTGCCTGGGATCCTCCAAAACTACTCCTGGTCGTCGTCAGCAGCCTGTACGTAGTAGTAGGCACCTCCAGTGTAGTAGGAGTCATCGTTATCGGTGGCGTCTGGCTCCTGGGCTCCCTCATCTGGTTGCGACTACCAGGAAGAAAGGAAAGGGGATAAGAGGGAGCAAAGCAACCATGAGTACTCATCCAAAGTACTCGCCAGCAAGGAGCTACACTACATATGCATTGGTATCAATGAAAGGTGGGTAGTATATGTGGACTGAACTACAGAATGCCCGAATAAGAGGGGGATATCTAGTCCTATTGAAGACTACGCTTCTCGCAACCTCCATCTTGATGCAGTAGAAGAGAGTAGATGGTAAGTTAACCAAGTATCATCGCATAGCATAATCCTACCCGGCGATCCTCTCCTTGTCGCCCTGTTAGAGAGCAATCACCGAGTTGTATCTGGCACTTGAAAGGGTGTGTTTTATTAAGTATCTGGTTCTAGTTGTCATAAGGTCAAGGTACAACTCCGGGTCATCCTTTTACCGAGGGACACGGCTATTCGAATAGATAAACTTCCCTGCATGGGTGCACCACATTTCCCAACATGCTCGATCCCCTTTGGCCGGACACACTTTCCTGGGTCATGCCCGACCTCGGAAGATCAACACGTCGTGGCCCCACCTAAGAACAACAGAGAGGTCGCCACACCGGTCTAAATACTATGGCGCAGGGGTCTGCGCCCATCGCCCATTGCACACCTGCATGTTGCATACACGGCCGGCGAGCAGACCGAGCAGCCTCCATTACAAAGGAAGTTGTGTTACGCGGTCCAACCCAGCGCGCGCCGCTCAGTCGTTGATGGCATGAAGGCTTCGGCTGATACCACAACGTCGAGTGCCCATAACTGTTCCCGCATAGTTGGTTAGTGCGTATAGGCCAGTGGCCAGACTCAGATCAAATACCAATATCTCGTTAAGCGTGTTATTTTGAAGTAATCGCGGACACCGACCAGGGCCAGGCCAACCTCTCTCCTAGGTGGTCTCAACCTGTCCTATCGCTCCTCCACAAAGTAACATTAGGGGGCCGTCAGGAACCCAGGCCCACCACTACCTGGTTGGAACCACCTGCCCCTTCAGCCCCCACATCAGAATCACTTGCGGGTACTCTACGAGCCGACCCGACTTTAGTCACCATAGGTTTCACATATTATGTATATAAGTATATACCCATGATCACCTCCCGAGTGATCACGGCCCGATAGTATAGCATGGCAGACGGACAAGAATGTAGGGCCACTGATGGAATACTAGCATCCTATACTAAGCATTTAGGATTGCAGGTAAAGGTAACAACAATAGTAGCAAAGACATGTTATGCATCAGGATAGGATTATCAAAAAGCAGTAACATGCTACACTACTCTAATGCAAGTATTAGAGAGTAGAATAGGCTATATCTGGTGATCAAGGGGGGGCTTGCCTGGTTGCTCTGGCAAGAGAAGGGTTCACTATCGATGTAGTCGATCACTGGGGTACCGGCAGCGGTCTCGGGGTCTAGCGGAAAGAAGTAACAAAGGGGGAACACAATAAATAATAGAGCAATCAAGCATCATAAAGCATAACATGGCAATACGCTGTGCTAGAGGTGACCTAACACAGTACTAGGTGCTACCGACAAAAGGGGGAAACATCCGGGAAAGTATTCCTGGTGTTTCACGTTTTCGGATAGGCGGACCGGAGGGGGAGAGTTTCATGTTCGCTATGCTAGGGACCTGTGGTTGGCAAACGGATTGCGTATTCGGATTCGTCTCGTCGTTCTGAGCAACTTTCATGTAGAAAGTATTTTCATCTAAGTTACGGATTATTTTATATTTATTTTTAAACATTTAAAACCAATTTTGGATTTAAAAGATTTAAATTAATTAGAAAATACAATTATTGTGTTAGCATGACATCAACATGATATCAGCAGGACCACAGGTTGACTAGGTCAACCTGGTAGGTGGGACCCATTCATCATAGTCTCATGTTAATTTAAACAAGGTTAATTAGTTTAATCACTTGATTAGGTTAACTAAATTCAATTAGCCAAATTAATTAATTAATTTTTCTAATTATATATTTATTTTTATTTTTCTTTTTTTAAACAGGGGCGGGCCCCGCTTGTCATTTGGCCAGGGGGCCTTAGCAGGCACAGGGCGCCACGGGTGGTGACGGGCGCTGGCGCCAGGCGCCCAACAGGGCGAGCCCGGGCGCACCGGCGATGGCCGACGGGGCGCCGGAGTTGCCCGCTGGGTCGGCGGTGGTCGGCGCGAGCCCGAACTGGTGTAGGACGAGGGGAACGGGGGCGTGTGTGCACGGAGGCGGCAGCAGCGGCGGAGGCGGGATGGGAGCTAGCGTGAGTAGGGAGGCGCGGGCGCGCCGGTGGTCGGAAGTAGCAGTGCGGTAGCGGCTGCAGGGGCGGTGGCGGCGTTGAGAAAAGCGGGATGCGGCGGGGCGCGACCGGACGGAGCATGACGGGGGCGGCCTCGGCCCGGAGCAGCGATGCAGGGGCGCGACGGGTTCCATTGGGGGCGAGGCTAGGCGCGCGGGCCACGGCCTGGGGGAAGGCGAGCGCGTGTGTGGGCGGCGGCTGCCGGAGGCGGCCAACGGCGGCTAGAGACGGCTCGGTCAGAAGTGGCGAGAGCAGGCAACGACGGCAGCAGCAACATGCAGCGCGCGGGGCTGCGGCGAGGCCAGGGGCCGAGTGGCGCGCGCGGTCGTGGGCAAAGGGGGCCGGCGGCGGCGGCGGGGAAGCAGGGTGGAGCGCGGCAGCAGGGTGGGGATGCATGACCACGAGCGCGATGACCGGGAACTAGGGCGCGGCGTTGACGATGGCCTAAGGCACTGGATGCGAAGGGGAGAGGGGGAGACGGGGAGGACGAAGTTGTTGCTCACATCGTTCACGAGGAGCAACTCGGGGTAGCCGGAGGAGGTCGAGGGGGCCGGTGAGGTGCGGTTGACGGCGGATCGAGGCCGCAGCCGCAGGAGATTCCGGCGAGGGGGAACGGGGCTGCAGCCCCTCCGCCCTGATCCGGTGGTGTAGTCGACGAAGGCGACGACGACGCTTCTCCTAGCCTCATGCTGTACGGCAAGGAGGCCATTGGCCACGAGCTCCATGGTGTTGCGTCGACGATGTGCTCAGGCACGAGTTTAGATCAAGAGAGAGAGAGAGGCGATGGGGAGGTATGAAGCGGCTAGGGTTTGTCAACGGGGTCGGGAGGGCTCTTATGCATCTCCAGGATGAGCGGATGATCGACACGGCGACGGAGGAGGCCATGGCAGGCATGGATGCACGCCACGCACACGCACTGCCTCCTCTCTGTACATAGGAGGAAGAAAAAGGCCATGGTGGGCTTGGGCTTGCACTGTAGCAATGGGCTACAAGTGCATAGTGTAGCTTTTCGTTTTTCCAATTCCTTTTCTGTTCCTCTTTTCTTTTCTTTTTGATATTGTGTTGTATCTACTTCTCCTAGGATACGAATTTATTTAGTCATGAAAGTTGACACAAAAATACTAGGTAATATTTTGAGGCCACACAACAAGTCTCACGTTATTTGGAAATCATATTTACTTTTAGGATTTAAAATGGCCAAACTAGATGCTATCGGACGTGTTTAAAGGTTACTGGGGTTAATTGGGTTAACCAAATGAAGTAGGTTTCTACATGGTAAATTATCAGGGGAATTTATGGAATAACGTGAACATTTTTATTTTACTCTTTCATGAAATATTATTTTGACTCTATTTAAAATTTGAATTTGAATTGTTTTTGAACCATTGCGAGATTGGCCATAGTAATCGTGGTGACGTGGCATTATTAGCAGGGGATTACTGTAGCTTAATTATCAGGGTGTTACACCCATGAGGCAAGGGGGCGCGCCCAGGGGGGTAGGGCGCGCCCCCACCCTCTTGGACGGTGGGTGGCCCCCCTCTGGTACTTCTTTCGCCCAAATTTTTTTATATATTGCGAAAATAATTGTCGTGGAGTTTCAGGACTTTTGGAGATGTGCAAAATAGGTCTGTAATATTTGCTCCTTTTCCAGCCTAGAATTCCAGCTGTCGGCATTCCCCCTCTTCATGTAAACCTTGTAAAATAAGAGAGAATAGGCATAAGTATTGTGACATAATGTGTAATAATAGCCCATAATGCAATAAGTATCGATATAAAAGCATGATGCAAAATGGACGTATCTGTCATATTGTCGTAGTGCTTAGGCGAAGCCCTGCGCGGATCACTTCACCATCACCGTCACCACGCCGTCGTGCTGACGAAATTCTCCGTTGACACTTTGCTAGATCAAGAGTTCAAGGGATGTCATCGAGCTGAACGTGTGCAGAACTCGGAGGTGCCATACGTTTGGTGCTTGATCGGTCAGAACGAGATGAAGTTCGACTACATCAACCGCGTTGTCAAACGCTTCTGCTTTCGGTCTATGAGAGTATGTGGACACACTCTCCCCCCTCGTTGCTATGCATCTCCTAGATAGATCTTGCGTGAGCGTAGGAATTTTTTTTGAAATTGCATGCTACGTTTCCCAACAGTGGCATCCGAGCTAGGTCTATGCGTAGATGATATGCACGAGTAAAACACAAAGAGTTGTGGGCGGTGATCGTCATACTGCTTACCACCAATGTCTTATTTTGATTCGGCGGTATTGTTGGATGAAGCGGACCTTACATGGCCACGTTCATGAGACCGGTTCCACCGACAGACATGCAACTAGTTTTGCATAAAGGTGGTTGGCGGGTGTCTATTTCTCAAACTTTAGTTGAATCGAATTTGACTGCGGTCGGTCCTTGTTGAAGGTTAAAACAACAAACTAGATAAATCATCATTGCGGTTTTGATGCGGTAAGAACGGTTCTTACTAGAAGCCCATAGCAGCCACGTAAAACTTGCAACAACAACGTAGAGGACGTCTAACTTGTTTTTGCAGGGCATGTTGTGATGTCATATGGTCAAGACAAGATGCGATATACGTTATTGTATGAGATGAGCATGTTTTGTAGAAGTAATCGGCAACTGGCAGGAGCTGTATGGTTGTTGCTTTATTGTATGAAATGCAAATGCCATGTAATTGATTTACTTTATCACTATGCGTTAGCGATAGTTCTAGAAGCAATAGTTGGCGAGACAGCCACGACGCTACGATGGAGATCAAGGTGTCAAGCCGGTGACGATGGAGATCATGAAGGTGCTGAGATGGAGATCAAAGGCACAAGATGATGATGCCCATATCATGTCACATATTATGATTGCATATGATGTTTATCTTTTATGCATCGTATTTTGCCTAGTACGACGGTAGCATTATAAGATGATCCCTCACTAAAATATCAAGGTATAAGTGCTCTCCCTGAGTATGCAATGTTGCGACAGTTCGTCGTGCGGAGACACCATGTGATGATCGGGTGTGATAAGCTCTATGTTCACATACAACGGGTGCAAGACAGTTTTGCACATGCGGAATACTCGGGTTAAACTTGATGAGCCTAGCATGTACAGACATGTCCTCGGGACATTGGATACCGAAAGGTCGAACGTGAATCATATAGTAGATATGATCAACATAGAGATGTTCACCATTGAAAACTACTCCATCTCACGTGATGATCGGACATGGTTTAGTTGATATGAATCACGTGGTCATTTAGATGACTCGAGGGATTTCTATCTAAGTGGGAGTCCTTAAGTAATATGATTAATTGAACTTAATTTATCATGAACTTAGTCCTGATATTTTTTGCATATCTATGTTGTAGATCAATGGCCCGTGCTACCGTTCCCTTGAATTTTAATGCGTTCCTAGAGAAAGCTAAGTTCAAAGATGATGGTAGCAACTACACGGACTGGGTCCATAACTTGAGGGTTATCATCATTGTTGCATAGAAGAATTATGTCCTTGATGCACCGCTAGGTGACAAGCCCCTCCCGCTAATGTAGACACTTTGAACGTCTGGCAGATGCGGTCTGATGACTACTCTATAGTTTAGTGTGCCATGCTCTACGGCTTAGAATCGGGACTTCCAAGATGTTTTGAACGTCATCGACCATATGAGATGTTCGAGGAGTTGAAGTTAATATTTCAAGCAAATGCCCGAGTTGAGAGATATGAAGTCTCCAACAAGTTCTATAGCAGCAAGATGGAGGAGAACAGTTCTGTCAGTGAACACATACTCAGAAAGTCAGGGTATCATAACCACTTGACTCAACTGGGAGTTAATCTTTCGGATGATAGTGTTATTGACAGAGTTCTTTAATGACTGCCACCAAGTTACAAAGGCTTTGTGATGAACTATAGTATGCAAGGGATGGATAAGACAATTCCCGAGCGCTTCGCTATGCTCAAAGCTGCGGAGGTAGAAATCAAGAAAGAGCATCAAGTGTTGATGGTTAACAAGACCACTATTTTCAAGAAAAAGGGCAAGGGAAAGAAGGGGAACTTCAAGAAGAATGGCAAGAAAGTTGTCACTCCCGGGAAGAAGCCCAAATCTGGACCCAGGCCTGAAACTCAGTGCTTCTACTTCAAAGGGACTGGTCACTTGAAGCGGAACTACCCAAGTATTTGGTGGATAAGAAGGGTGGAAAAATGACCTATGGTATATTTAATATACATGTTATTGATGTGTACCTTACTAATGCTCGTAGTAGATCCTGGGTATTTGATACTGGTTCTGTTGCAACTCGAAAAAGGGGCTACATATTAAGCGAAGATTGGCTAAGGACGAGGTGACGATGCGCGTCGGGAATGGTTCCAAGGTCGATGTGATTGCCGTCGGCACGCTAGCTCTAGATCTACCTTCGGGATTAGTTTTAGACCTGAATAATTGTTATTTGGTGACAGCATTGAGCATGAACATTATATCTGGATCTTGTTTGATGCGAGACGGTTATTCATTTAAATCAGAGAATAATGGTTGTTCTATTTATATGAGTAATATCTTTTATGGTCATGCACCCCTGAAGAGTGGTCTGCTTTTGTTGAATCTCGATCGTGGTGACACACATATTCATAATATTGATGCCAAAAGATGCAAAGTTGATGTAGATAGTGCAACATATTTGTGGCACTACCGTTTATGTCATATTGGTGTAAAGCGCATGAAGAAACTCCACGCGGATGGACTTTTGGAATCACTTGATGCTTTCGAACCATGCCTCATGGTCAAGATGACTAAAACTCCGTTCTCCAGAACAATGGAGCGAGCCACTGACTTATTGGAAATAATACATACCGATGTATGCGGTCTGATGAGTGTTGAGGCTCGCGGCGGGTATCGTTATTTCTTGACCTTCATAGATGATTTGAGCAGATATGGGTATATCTACTTCTTGAAAAACAAATCTAAAACATTTGAAAAGTTCAAAGAATTTCAGAGTGAAGTGGAGAATCATCGTAACAAGAAAATAATGTTTCTACGATCTGATCGCGGAGGCGAATATTTGAGTTACGAGTTTGGCGTTCATTTAAAACAATGTGTAATAGTTTCACAACTCACGCCACCTGGAACACCATAGTGTAATGGTGTGTCCGAACGTCGTAGCCATACTTTATTAGATATGGTGTGATCTATGATGTCTCTTACCTATTTACCATAATCATTTTGGGGTTATGCACTAGAGACAGCTGCATTCACTTTAAATAGGGCACCATCTAAATCCGTTGAGACGACACCGTATGAACTGTTGTTTGGCAAGAAACCTAAGCTATAATTTCTTAAAGTTTGGAGTTGCGATGCTTATGTGAAAATATTCAGCCTGATAAGCTCAAACCCAAATCGGAGAAGTGCTTCTTCATAGGATACCCATGTCAGGACCCCGACTCGATGTCACATCGATCTAGCCGGTAACACCTCATATCACTTTGCGGCCTCACGCACGGTATCCCCACGGGTGTCGTCTTACCTTTTCCCGGGACCGTTTGCGCCTTTTGGCTCACGTATATGATAGTGTCGCTAGCATCCATATGATAAGGAGCCCGGGCTGACATGACTAGTCGTAAACCCAAAGTGGCACAGACTTACAGGGACAGGCATCCATGACCCAGCTTCGAACGTGTCGGTCATCAGCAAGTGGGTCCGGGCTGTAGCACTGGGCTAGCAGGACTCCGGTAAACCGGGCTGTAGCGGGCTAACAGGACTCCGGTACTCAAAGCGTGACATTTCCCCGAAGGGACAGACACAGGAACGAAGAAGGACACATGCCGGCCAGCCTAAGTGTTCCAGAGCAGTAGCAAGCTACCAGGGCTCAGTGGAAACACTAGGAGACATTTCCCGGTAAGAGAGGCTACTAAGGATAAACAACTAGATAGTCAGATCCCACACATAGCACTACACATTACACGTACGCATAACATGCAGGTATGTGCTGTACAACATGGCATCACAGCATAACTCAACAATTATATAGATAAAGGCTCAGAAGAGCCATCATAGCATTTATTGCAAACAGGGGTCACAAGACCCGTCATACAGAGCATACAAGCAACAAGCGGAAGCATTACATGTCTGGGTACAGACATCTATAAATGAAAAAGGCTGAAGAGCCTGACTATCTACAACATCCGATCAAGATCGTAGCTGAGGTACTAGCTACTAGTCGAAGTCCACGAGAACACTAGTAAGACCGAAGTCTCCGCTGCAAAAACATAAATAAAGCAACATGAGTACAAAGGTACTCAGCAAGACTTACATCAGATCCTATCATACATGCACTGTATCAAGAGGGTAATGTGGGGTTTAGTTGCAGCAAGCCAGCTTTGACTCTGTGGCTATCCTGTTCTACGACTACCAGAAACTCTGGAGGTGAAACAACGAACACGAGTCCACTAATCACCACACAATACACTACTATGGATTCATTCCCGTCTCCCTACGAGAAGGCCATCCATAGCACTCACACTTGTCTTGAGCATTTTAGAGTATCAACTTCAAGTTGTCTATGTACCATGTAAGCATCCAAGAAGTCCATAACCGCGGACCCGGCTATTCGAATAGATCATGTTAACCCTGCAGGGGTGTACTTCTTCACACACGCTCTCGCCACTTACCGCCATGTACACGTCATGTATCTCGGCAACCTTCAAGCGGAAGCCTGGCGAGGGTGTCGGCCACGACCTGACTAACCACACAAGACTCTAGTCCAGGTTTATCGCCTATTCGGGTTCCATCCGCAAGGAGATCCGGCCGGGGTGTCGCTCACGGCCCCAAACGATGTGAGCAGGGTTCCCGAGCCCACCAACCGGGTGCCACTCGGTACACCGTGCCACGTGTGCCTAGTCTGTCCCAAGCCCACCCTGCCGGGTGCCACTTGGTAGAAAAATAGCACTACCTACAAACACCAGAAACTAGTTGCGACTCCTGGACAGAGATCAAGTTGGTTAATAAGTCGAGAGGGGTCGAGTTACCGGAACCCAATGTGTGGTAGTATCGAGTCATTGGACAACATACACAGAACTCAGTGCTTAAGGACGGTTCCAGTGAAACAACCCACCATGTACTCCTACATGGCCTCTCACCGCTACCTTTACCAAATCGTGTTCACACACTTCACTCTCAGCAATAGAACATATCGTGACACTCCAATTCATTCCCAATGAACCAGACCTGACACACTCTAAGCAATAGCAGGCATGGCATGGTAGGAACACATCAGTGGCTTCAATCAACTCCTACACATGCTAGTGGGTTTCAACTATTTACTGTGGCAATGACAGGTCATGCAGAGGAATGGTTCAACTACCGCAGCACAAAGTAGCAGATGAATCGTTGTTGTCCTAATGCAATAACTGAGAGCAGGAGCGAGAGAGTAGGGTTTTATCGAAATGAACAAGGGGGTTTGCTTGCCTGGTAAATCAACAAGGGAGGCACTGCTTCACAGACAGGTACTCTGGAACGTCTCCGGAGCAGGACCTATCGAGAAGGAACGGTGCCGGCAATCAAAACACAATCATATGCAACAATATGATGCATGAACATGGCATGTAGATGTGATGCTGTTGAGCTAATGCAACTAGTGTTCAATTGGTTTGAAGTCCATTTGAACCAAAGGTTCAAATGCATTTCTAAATTAGGTCTCTTATATATGCCATAATGTGTTTTCCCATATTCAGCATGTATGAGTTGGTTTTTCATGCATGAAACTAGTACAGATGGAAAGATTGCATTTTTCTGATAATTTTTCATATATAAATTATTTAAATCTGAGCTACGGTTGAATTGTTATGAATTTTTGAAGTTTAAATTATTTTCTGGATTTTCCTGATTTATTTAATTCCAGAAATTAAATACTGCGTCAGCATGACGTCAGCATGACGTCAGCGGGTCAACGCGGCTGTACAGGTCAAACCTGACGTGTGGGACCCACACGTCAGTGACAGGGGGGTTAACAGGGGTTATTTTAGTTTAATTAAATAGTTAGGGGGGGGTCCGGGCCCACTGTCAGTGTCAGGGGGGGTTAGTCAACGGTGATTAGCACTAAGCTAATCACCTGACGGGCCGGCCCCACCTGGCAGGGCTCAGGCGACGGAGGCTCGTCGCCGGCGACCTCTGGACGCGGCGGAGTCCGCGCCACAGGCCACGGGGACGGCGTCGGAGAGCACCGGGGCGTAGCCCGGGCTCTCGCGCATCTGATGGAACAGGTGGGAGGAGCGGGGACGGCCGGAGCTCGCCGGAGCGAAGCTCGGGGCGGCGGCCGGAGTTCGGGCGCGAGCGGGTTCGGGCTGCGGGGCACGGGGAGGCCACCTGAGGGGCTCGGCGGCACCCTCGTGGCACCAGGAGCGCGAAGGGGGGCTCGGTTTGAGCGGAGGCAGCCCGAAACGGCGACGGCGACATGGACGGCGGCGAGGGGCTTCGGCCGTGGTGGGGGAGCGGCGCTACGGCACGGGAACGGGAGGGAGAAGAGAGGGGAACGGCGGCGGAGCTCACCGCGATCACGCAGAGCAGCACAGCGGGGTCGGGGATGCCCGGTAGCTCCCGAATCACCGGCGAGGGTCCACGGCGGCCGGAGTCGAATTTGGCGTCGGCGATGGCTCCACGGGGCACTCCGGCTTGTGTGGCTCGGCGAGGAGGTAGCTGACGACGAGGCGGAGCTTCTGGGCACGACGGGGAGGCGAGGGGAGGCTGGTGGCCGTGGTGGTTCTCGTCGGCGGCGACGACAGCGCTTCGGGAGAGAGGGGGAGAGAGCAGGGGAAGAGGGGGAGGGCGAGGGAGAGTGAGGCGGTGCGGTCGGGCTGCGTGGCGACGTCCGGGGCATCCAGAGCGACGAGGAGGAAGCAGGAGGTGGAGGGAAGCAGGAGGTGGAGGCGCGGCGGTGCGCGCGCGTCGGCACGCGCCGTTCCCCTGTCGGGAAGGAAGACGACAGGGGAGGGGGCCAGGTGGGCTGGGCCACCTCCCGGCTGGGCCGGCCTGCTGCGGCTGGCCGCACAGGGGAGGCCACAGGTAACCCCTCCTTCCTTTTATTTTGTTTTCTATTTTTTTCTGACATTTGTTTTGATTTAATAAATATATTAAATCATTTAATTTTATTATGCCAATTTTTGCAGGAGCTGGATATATTATTCCAGAGCTCTTTTTATAATTGGCATAATTTTTGGGCCATATTTCATATATATAGAAATATATTTCCAATGCAAATATTTATCGAATTAATCCAAATGGCCAAAATAAATGTCCATGAGCTCCTAAAAATATTGTTTTGATTTTTATCTCTGTCCAATATTTTCAGAGGGCAACATGAGCATTTTCTTGGACCCTTTTGGAGAAATTTTTATTTGGGTCATTTTCAAAAATGATTCTGAGGGTTCCACCAATCCTCATTTCAAATTTAAATGAAATTTAAATATGATGCACACATAGCTAGCTAGCCTAGGTCATACCAGACTAGGGATGTGACAACTCGCCCCCACTTGAAAGAATCTCGTCCCGAGATTCAGGGGTCGACGGAAAGAAAGCGGGGTACTCCAGTCGAAGACGATCTTCTCGCTCCCAGGTAGCTTCTCTCTCGGAATGATGAGACCACTGAATTTTGAGAAACTTGATGTTCTGACGTCGAGTAACACGCTCTGCTTGATCAAGAATGCGAACCGGGTACTCTCGGTATGTGAGGTTATCTTGGAGATCAAGCGTTTCGTGGTCCACTCCGCGGATAGGATCCGAGAAGCAACGCCTGAGTTGAGAGACGTGGAAGACATCATGAACTCGAGAAAGATGTGGGGGTAGTTCCAATTGGTAGGCAACCTCTCCTCGTTTAGCGAGAATGCGAAAGGGACCAATGTAACGAGGAGCCAACTTGCCCTTGATACCGAAACGATGGGTACCCTTTAAGGGAGTAACCCGAAGGTAAGCTTGGTCGCCAATTTCATAAGTCATAACCTTATGATGACGATCGTACTGACTTTTCTGACGAGACTGGGCTGTTTTCAAATTCTCACGAATGATGCGAACTTGCTCTTCTGCCTCCTGGATCATGTCCGGTCCAAAGAATTGTCTTTCACCGGTTTCTGACCAGTTCAAAGGTGTTCGACATCTTCGTCCATAGAGAACCTCAAAAGGAGCTTGCTTGAGGCTGGATTGGTAGCTATTGTTATAAGCAAACTCGGCGAAAGGAAGACATTTCTCCCAATCCATACCGAATGAGATAACGCAAGCTCTGAGCATGTCTTCGAGAATTTGATTGACCCGTTCCACCTGACCACTCGACTGAGGGTGGAAAGCGGTGCTGAAGGAAAGATGGGTTCCCATGGCAGTTTGGAAGCTCTCCCAAAAATGAGAAGTGAAAAGACTGCCACGGTCTGAATTGATCTCTAGTGGAACACCATGAAGTGACACTATTCGAGAAATATATAAGTCAGCAAGCTGACTAGCAGTGATACTCTCTCGAACAGGGAGAAAGTGAGCCACTTTGGAAAGACGATCAACGACTACGAAGATAGCGTTATTCCCTCTTTTGGTCCTGGGAAAGCCGGTGATGAAGTCCATACTAACTTTATCCCATTTCCATTCAGGAATAGCTAAAGGCTGAAGGGCGCCAGCAGGTCTTTGATGCTCTGCCTTAACGCGACGACAAACGTCACATTTAGCAATGAACTCAGCGATTTCTCTCTTCATCCTAGTCCACCAGAACCTCTGGCGTAGGTCCTGATACATCTTAGTACTACCGGGATGAATCGTGAGAGGAGATTCATGCGCCTCCTTAAGAATCAACTGCCGAAGATGTTGCTTCTTGGGAACCACCAAGCGATTCTCAAAGAAAACAACACCGCGATCATCCATAGAGAAACATCCACCAACTCCCTTCTTAATGTTCCTCTTGATCCTGGTAATCCCCGTATCATGTTTCTGGGCTTCGATGATCTGATCCTCAAGGGTAGGTTTCGCCACCAAGGTAGAAAGAAATCCGCGAGGAGCTATGTAAAGATTAAGCTTACAGAATTCCTCATGGAGAAGTGGTTGGCCTTGCTGCAACATGAGATTGTTGCAATAGGATTTACGGCTTAGAGCATCAGCCATGACATTGGCTTTGCCTGGAGTGTAGGTAATCCCTAGATCATAATCTGTGATTAACTCCAACCAACGTCTTTGCCTAAGGTTCAGATCCGGTTGGGTGAAGATATACTTGAGACTCTGGTGATCGGTGTAGATCTCGCAACGTTTACCAAGGAGGTAATGTCGCCAGGTCTTGAGTGCATAGACTACGGCTGCAAGCTCTAGATCATGTGTAGGATAATTCTCCTCATGTGGATGCAACTGTCGAGATGCATAGGCAATCACATGACGATCCTGCATAAGAATGCAACCTAGTCCCTGTCGTGAGGCGTCGCAGTAGATAATAAAGTCTTTAGTGAAATCCGGTGGCACAAGTATGGGAGCAGAAGTCAAGCGTCTTTTCAGTTCCTGAAAACTGTACTCACACTGTGGGGACCACTCAAACTTTTTATCTTTCTTGAGAAGTTCCGTGAGGGGTTTGGCTACTTTGGAGAAGTTTTCAACAAAGCGGCGACAATAGCTGGCTAGACCAAGGAAACTCCTAACTTGTTTGACTGTTTCAGGTGGAGTCCAATCGAGAACGGCTTGAACTCTCTCGGGATTGACAGCAATGCCCTTACCAGAGATTACGTGGCCTAGGTAGGTCACTTCTGGCAACCAAAATTCACACTTGGAGAACTTGGCATAAAGGCGGTGCTCTCTGAGTTTTTCTAACACAAGCCTAAGATGTTCGGCATGCTCTTCCTCGTTCTTCGAGTAAATAAGAATATCATCGAGGTAAACCACGACGAACTTATCTAAGTACTCCATGAAGATCGAGTTCATCAAACGGGAGAATGTGGCTGGGGCGTTGGTTAGGCCAAAGGACATGACGGTGTACTCGTACTGACCATAACGGGTGACAAAAGCTGTCTTGGGAATGTCCCCATTTCTGATCTTGATTTGATGGTAGCCTAACCTTAAATCCATCTTGGAAAATACTGAGGATCCAGCGAGCTGATCATACAGGTCGTTGATCCTGGGAAGCGGATACTTGTTCTTTATCGTGACCAAATTAACGGGACGATAATCTACAACCATCCGGTCCGTACCATCCTTCTTCTTGACGAAAAGGACGGGGCAAGCCCAAGGAGAAGAACTAGGACGGATGAAACCCTTTTGCAAGGACTCATCGAGTTGTTTCTTAAGCTCGGCTAGTTCTAGGGGTGCCATCTTGTAGGGTCTCCGGGAGATTGGAGCTGTTCCTGGGATAAGATCTATGACGAACTCTACATCTCTGTCAGGTGGAACACCTGGCAGTTCCTCTGGAAAGACATCCGGAAAGTCACGGACTACCGGGATATCTTCAAGGTCTGGAAGAGGGCTGGCATTAAGAGAATAGAGCTGACGCTTTGCAAGTCTAGTGGAGACGGTGACTATCTTGCCAGATGGGTGTGTAAGCTGAACAGATCTTGTGTAGCAATCAATCTTGGCATGATGAGCTGTCATCCAGTCCATACCCAAGATGATGTTAATATCTGAGGACTTGAGGGCTACAAGTGATGCAAGGAATACAAGTCTGTCAACAAGAATTTCGTTACCATGGCTTACACTAGAGGTTTGCCATTTGGATCCAGGAGTTTGGATGACTAGCGGAGTTGGCATATCACAAAATGATATGTCGTGCAAACGAGCATAACCTTCAGAAATGAAGGAGTGAGATGCTCCAGTATCAAATAGAACTGATGCTGGGTGACAATTGACAAGGAGTGTTCCAAGAACGACATCTGGATCATCGTGAGCGTCTTTAGCTGAGACGTGATGCACACGTCCACGTTCAGTGGGGGCTGACTTGACACTGATCATCTTGCGTGATGGCTTAATACAGCCAACAGTCTTCTCGGGCGGGGGTGGAGCATAACTAGTCTGAGAGCAATCACGTGCATAGTGTCCTGGCTTCCCGCATGTGAAGCAAGTCCCTGAGGTTGGACGGGGACCCGCACTGACAAACGGTCTACCAGTAGGCCTGGGTGGAACATACGACTGAGTTGGAGAAGGCACCACATAGGCTGGCCTCGGTGCATATTCGGAAGGAATAGCGGAGTTTGGAACCCAAATCCGGCGTTTCTGGGAACTAGAACCGGAGGAAGATCCCAAATCACGGTTGTGCTTACGAGACTCCTCGTAAGTGAGTTGAGCTGTCTCTGCATTGATGGCCTTGTTCACAAGGGCTTGGAATGTATCACAATGATGCAGGTGGAGATCACGACGCAACTTGGGGTTGAGACCCTTCCGGAACCTAGCTTGCTTCTTGGCGTCCGTGGACACTTCTTCTGTGGCATAGCGGGCAAGGTTCTCGAACTCTCTGCTATAAGCATCAACAGCCATCTTACTCTGGGTGAAACTACAGAACTCTTCTCTCTTGCGATCAATAAGGGCCTGGGGAATGTGATGCTCGCGAAAAGCCTCAGTGAAATCCTTCCAGGTAGGAATCTGGCCAACTGGAAGCATAGCCTCATAGTTCTGCCACCAAAGACTAGCAGGACCTTCTAGGTGATATGTGGCATAAGTGACCTTGTCATCTTCAGCTACGTTCGCGGAACGCAGCTTATGGGTGATGCTACGGAGCCAGTCATCTGCATCGAGTGGCTCGATGGAATGATGAAAGGTAGGTGGGTGCAAGCGGATAAAGTCATGAATGGTCACTGATCCCTTGAGCTGATGTGCGGTATTCTCCTCAATACGTGCCAACAAGCGGTTAGACTCACGCTTGTTCCTCTCCATCTCTAGCATGAATTCTGGCAACGAAGGCTGGTCAGGAGGATCCTCATCCCTACCATCTCCATGGTTCTGGCTACGAACAACAGAACTTGATGACATCCTGGTGAAACGAAACCAAGGACGGAATCAGCATCAACTATCGACTGTAGAATGTAGGACAAGGAATTAGTATCTCTCGAACTCTTAGAGAAAATCCGGCAGCATAACGGCAGTAAAATGCTCAGAATGAGACATCCTACTAAACATAGGGTGGTAACATACTTATCATCATCACTCAAGGTTCTGAGATAGTACTAAACAGACTACACCGGAAATACTCGAAAACTGGGTATGACTCTGATCAACAAATCCTATGGAACTACGGAGTAGTAACACGTGATCCTGATAGACGGAAGAGAAGCCTAGTTCCTTAACCCCGTAGGAAAGATAGGATGACTCAGATCAGAGGGCCATGAGGTAAAGGAGTAAAAAGAGCCTTACGTTCCATCCCACAATCAATTCCCTTATATAACTAAAGAATTTCTAGACTCAACTTCGACCAGTTTGGCTTGGTAAACCTACAGACAGTCAAGCTCTGATACCAACGCTGTCAGGACCCCGACTCGATGTCACATCGATCTAGCCGGTAACACCTCATATCACTTTGCGGCCTCACGCACGGTATCCCCACGGGTGTCGTCTTACCTTTTCCCGGGACCGTTTGCGCCTTTTGGCTCACGTATATGATAGTGTCGCTAGCATCCATATGATAAGGAGCCCGGGCTGACATGACTAGTCGTAAACCCAAAGTGGCACAGACTTACAGGGACAGGCATCCATGACCCAGCTTCGAACGTGTCGGTCATCAGCAAGTGGGTCCGGGCTGTAGCACTGGGCTAGCAGGACTCCGGTAAACCGGGCTGTAGCGGGCTAACAGGACTCCGGTACTCAAAGCGTGACATTTCCCCGAAGGGACAGACACAGGAACGAAGAAGGACACATGCCGGCCAGCCTAAGTGTTCCAGAGCAGTAGCAAGCTACCATGGCTCAGCGGTAACACTAGGAGACATTTCCCGGTAAGAGAGGCTACTAAGATAAACAACTAGATAGTCAGATCCCACACATAGCACTACACATTACACGTACGCATAACATGCAGGTATGTGCTGTACAACATGGCATCACAGCATAACTCAACAATTATATAGATAAAGGCTCAGAAGAGCCATCATAGCATTTATTGCAAACAGGGGTCACAAGACCCGTCATACAGAGCATACAAGCAACAAGCGGAAGCATTACATGTCTGGGTACAGACATCTATAAATGAAAAAGGCTGAAGAGCCTGACTATCTACAACATCCGATCAAGATCGTAGCTGAGGTACTAGCTACTAGTCGAAGTCCACGAGAACACTAGTAAGACCGAAGTCTCCGCTGCAAAAACATAAATAAAGCAACATGAGTACAAAGGTACTCAGCAAGACTTACATCAGATCCTATCATACATGCACTGTATCAAGAGGGTAATGTGGGGTTTAGTTGCAGCAAGCCAGCTTTGACTCTGTGGCTATCCTGTTCTACGACTACCAGAAACTCTGGAGGTGAAACAACGAACACGAGTCCACTAATCACCACACAATACACTACTATGGATTCATTCCCGTCTCCCTACGAGAAGGCCATCCATAGCACTCACACTTGTCTTGAGCATTTTAGAGTATCCACTTCAAGTTGTCTATGTACCATGTAAGCATCCAAGAAGTCCATAACCGCGGACCCGGCTATTCGAATAGATCATGTTAACCCTGCAGGGGTGTACTTCTTCACACACGCTCTCGCCACTTACCGCCATGTACACGTCATGTATCTCGGCAACCTTCAAGCGGAAGCCTGGCGAGGGTGTCGGCCACGACCTGACTAACCACACAAGACTCTAGTCCAGGTTTATCGCCTATTCGGGTTCCATCCGCAAGGAGATCCGGCCGGGGTGTCGCTCACGGCCCCAAACGATGTGAGCAGGGTTCCCGAGCCCACCAACCGGGTGCCACTCGGTACACCGTGCCACGTGTGCCTAGTCTGTCCCAAGCCCACCCTGCCGGGTGCCACTTGGTAGAAAAATAGCACTACCTACAAACACCAGAAACTAGTTGCGACTCCTGGACAGAGATCAAGTTGGTTAATAAGTCGAGAGGGGTCGAGTTACCGGAACCCAATGTGTGGTAGTATCGAGTCATTGGACAACATACACAGAACTCAGTGCTTAAGGACGGTTCCAGTGAAACAACCCACCATGTACTCCTACATGGCCTCTCACCGCTACCTTTACCAAATCGTGTTCACACACTTCACTCTCAGCAATAGAACATATCGTGACACTCCAATTCATTCCCAATGAACCAGACCTGACACACTCTAAGCAATAGCAGGCATGGCATGGTAGGAACACATCAGTGGCTTCAATCAACTCCTACACATGCTAGTGGGTTTCAACTATTTACTGTGGCAATGACAGGTCATGCAGAGGAATGGTTCAACTACCGCACCACAAAGTAGCAGATGAATCGTTGTTGTCCTAATGCAATAACTGAGAGCAGGAGCGAGAGAGTAGGGTTTTATCGAAATGAACAAGGGGGTTTGCTTGCCTGGTAAATCAACAAGGGAGGCACTGCTTCACAGACAGGTACTCTGGAACGTCTCCGGAGCAGGACCTATCGAGAAGGAACGGTGCCGGCAATCAAAACACAATCATATGCAGCAATATGATGCATGAGCATGGCATGTAGATGTGATGCTGTTGAGCTAATGCAACTAGTGTTCAATTGGTTTGAAGTCCATTTGAACCAAAAGTTCAAATGCATTTCTAAATTAGGTCTCTTATATATGCCATAATGTGTTTTCCCATATTCAGCATGTATAAGTTGGTTTTTCATGCATGAAACTAGTACAGATGGAAAGATTGCATTTTTCTGATAATTTTTCATATATAAATTATTTAAATCTGAGCTACGGTTGAAATGTTATGAATTTTTGAAGTTTAAATTATTTTCTGGATTTTCCTGATTTATTTTAATTCCAGAAATTAAATACTGCGTCAGCATGACGTCAGCATGACGTCAGCGGGTCAACACGGCTGTACAGGTCAAACCTGACGTGTGGGACCCACACGTCAGTGACAGGGGGTTAACAGGGGTTATTTTATTTTAATTAGAT